>NC_080562.1:37073493-37377422 GCF_030253575.1 Rhododendron vialii
TCTACTTTGCCAAGAACTAAATTCCTTTCGCAATTTCCTTGTTCAACGACGTAATCCCTATTATTTGGGAAAATGACGATCCAAAACGTGTTTTGATAATTAATACCCGCCAAGGACATTTTCAGCATTTACAAATGTTCTTAGCATGTCCTTGGCGGATATTAATTATCAAAACACGTCCTTGGCCGTCATTTTCCCATATTATTTTCTGATTAAGTCTAAGGATTTCAGATTCTTGGGATTACTAGTTGTCTAGTTCTTCACATAATAAAGCAAACAAAGACCAACATATTCACCCAGTGATAAGCATAAATCAATACATCGTGTCAAATAATTAAACATGAACAAGAAAAACATATAAATCCAATTCACTGTCATGACAGGAAATATCTTCTCAGTTTCCCACAAAAATTGCTGATCCAAACACAGCCCAAGAAAGTAAACAGGAAGGGGAAAAAAGCAAGTATATGTTTCTTCTCGAACCTCATCCATGAAGCATGTTGCCAACAAACAACCAGACACCATTACAAAGCAAAAGACAGAAATAATCTCTAGCCAAATTTCAAAAGATATCCCCCAAAAAGGGCAAAATGAAAAAAACCAAGAGAAAAAAAAAAGAGACCTTGAATTTTGTCCGGGTTTGGGGAAGAAGCAGAGGAGCCCATAGCACGAATTGGGAAAGAAACTCGGCCTCCGGGAATGGTTAACGCTCGAAAAGCTGAAGAAAGTTTTGATTTGCAATGAGAATTGAAGAGGGTTTTGGGGGTAATGTTAAAACTGCTGATGGAATTAGTAGAAGCCATAGCCGACCTCGAAGCCCAAACTAGTAGCAGTACTTTTTGTTGTACGATTGGAGAATATCCACGTTTGATTTTGGATTTTTGATAGGAGAATGTCCACGTTGCCAGTGGGAAAATCTAGAAGCGTGTGATAGGAAGAATTAAGGTTTGTTTTTTATTTTGGATTTTTTATAGTAGAATGTCCACATTCGGCTTGACCGGGTTAGTTGCGTTCATCTCGTTGAAAATAATAATTCAAGTTACAATTTAATTTAGTAACGGAAGACCAAATTAAAACTTCAACAAAATCCTGTACATCCATAATGTTGGTCGTCAAGTCAGGCCGGACTAGGCAAGCCGTGAAGTCACTAGACCCTCCAGGCTCCATCCAAGGTCATATGTGCGGTTTGGGTCGCGAGCTCTTTCTTTACGTGCAAGGCAAATAAGTTTTCCTCTATTTAGGCTTAACCCATGCGCTAGGCCCAAGCTAGCTAACAAAGCACGGGCTGCAATTCAATTGCGGACTTTAGTACATCCATGATCAATTCAACTAAAGAGCCTAATCAAGGAATGATCATCCTACTCGAGTTGAATTTGATTTCGTTACTAACAGCTCATTCAAAATAACTGGTTACTAACGTTAAATAATTCAGTATCTAACTCGATAAGCTTATACTATTTTTCTTCGAACAAAACCACGTACTTGAAATTCTCTCGTATCGACCCAATTAAAACTTGCTTGAGATTTCTCAATTGACAAGAAAATCAAGATTCTATGCATCAAGCTCATATTTAATTTTCAGACCAAACTTGAAACACCCCTGGACTGAGGCTTATTGAGAACCATTCTTAACAGTTAACACCATATCTCAGCCAAGTAGCCCTGAATTGGCCCAATACTGCAAAACATTAACCCAAACCTATTTAACGTCCAGCCCAACAGGGGAGTCATTGAATTGGCCCAATACTACAAAATATCAACCCAAACCTAATTTAACTCCCAGCCCAACAGGGGCGTCATTAGATTGGCCCAATACTGCAAAACATTAACCCAAACCTTTTTAACGCTCAGCCCAACAGGGGAGTCATATTCCTTAACCACACTCTATAAAAGCACGTGAGCACTAACGCAGCATAAAATAAAAAAATATTGCACTGCTTGAATCATTTGAGTGGAATCCGTAATGGGCCTCACACGGCGATGTACGTCCGTATGTACAACACATGATCGATACTAATAGCCGAGCTCATCATATAAAACTCTGAGAAGATATTCATGCCAAAAACTAGTCTTGATCAATTTTGTTTTGTATACGAATGAAGGGAATTGTGATTGTGCAAGAATAAATAAATAAATTATGGTTTGAAATATTTATTCTTGGGCAATCGCAATTTGTTCACATACACCTTTTTGTTTACAAGAGATCAAAACTTCTACTTGGGATACATACATCTTTATATAACCCGATTAACAGGATACCTTCTTTTTAGACAACAAAACTTTTACTTCAGGCTTTCTACAACTCGATTGAGGAACAAAATTCTACTAACGAATGAGCAACTTTGTTTTTCTCTTTGTAACCCCACACAAAGGACCATCTTCTGGTCATCATTGCCCCCCCACACACACAAAAAAACCCTAATCAGACTTTGGCATGAATATTTTTTCGATCAATTATACAACACCAATGATCCCGATCATTTCTCTCTCTCTGAATCCGGAACAAATCCCAAAAAAACTGCAACGTGGACGGGATTAGAGGTTAACCACCATGCCGGTCAGAAGTGATTGTGGGGTGGAGGTGGAGGTGGAGGTGGAAGGGGTGATGAAAATTTTGAAAAGATAATAAAGTATGAAATTATATTTAGTTAAGGATAAACGAGTAATCTTCATATAAGATTGTCTTTAGAAGTAAATAAAAATTGAGTTCATCCTTAATGGAAATTAAGTCTTGGTTTTCTAGACCCACAAATAATTTGTTGAAGTTCCTCCACAAATCGAATTATTTGCGTGAAACCCATAATGAACCCCACACGGTGACGTAAGCCTGTATGTACGACACTTGGTTGGTACTAATAGCCGAGCTTATTATATAAAACGCTGAGAAAATGTCCATGCCAAAAACTAGTCTGATCGAATTTTGTTTCGTACATGAATGCTATTGTGCAAAAAAACAAATGAACTGTTAAAATTTCAAACCATATTTGGCTTCCTATTTATAATTGGGTAAACGCAAACCCCTTTTTTTTTGCTATTCGGGTCATTGCCTCCCCAAAAAAAAAAACACATGATCAGCCTAATTTTTGGCATGGATAATTTTTTTAAATAATTATACAAAACGAATGATTCTGATCATTTTTTTCTCTCTAAATCTGGAAAAAATGCAAAAAAAACTGCAACGTGGAGGGGATTGGAGGTTAACCGCATTCCACATTGATAATTTTACATCTACACCCAAATACACATCCACACATACAAATATATGAGCTTCGCACACACTGCACACTCTATTGTTTGTTGAGTATACATACTTATGTATTTATATGAATTTCAGTGCGGTCCCGGAACTACTCATTGACATTGGACTGGAACTTCAGTCTCTCTGCTCGAGGACTCATGCCCAAACAAGATCTCCACAAACAAAAGCATGGCTTCTGGGAAGAAAAGTGCACGGAGTGAGAAAAACACAGCTTAGAGAGAGAGAGAGAGAGAGAGAGACTGAGAGAGAGAAGATGAGAGACGTAGCAGCTCTTTCACCATCAA
The DNA here is from genome assembly GCF_030253575.1 of Rhododendron vialii. NCBI lineage: Eukaryota > Viridiplantae > Streptophyta > Magnoliopsida > Ericales > Ericaceae > Rhododendron > Rhododendron vialii. The sequence continues at coordinate 37,077,037 of NC_080562.1, forward strand.
AACACTTTAACCCAACCCCACAAACCAACCCCAAAACCCAACCAATTCAATCGCCCAACAGCAACCACTTCTCACCCAAAAAACCCAACAAGCCCTCGTTTCCCTGTTTCTCCACAACCCCCTCCAAAACCCCGATCCCAATATCCACTCCCCCCTTAGTAGTCGTCGGATCCGCCAACGCCGACATCTACGTCGAAATCGAACGGCTCCCCAAAGAAGGCGAGACCATCTCCGCCGCCCACGGCCAGACCCTCGCCGGTGGCAAAGGCGCCAACCAGGCCGTGTGCGGCGGAAAGCTCTCGTACCCGACTTACTTTGTGGGCCAGGTGGGCAATAGTTACTGTGGCACCTTTAAATTGTGAAACTTTATGTCAAATGACCTCCTAATTCTTATTCGCATTTGAGTATTTGGTATTAATCAATCACTCCAATGGAAAAACTCAAAAAAGGTAGTTAATGGCATGACTACAAATTGTGAAGAGCAAAAAGAGCCTTCAAAATATTGAGTAAAATTTTTAGTCAAGATTGGAGAGAGTTTAATGGACTTTTACTCAGATTGGCGTTTCCGGTAAGCTAGAAATTGTGGACAATTTTTAGTAGCTATTTGTAGTCAAGTTGTTTGTACTAAACTAAAAGTTGTAGAAAATGTGTTGGATGTTTTAGTTTAGTTGGAAGAAAATGATTTGGGGGATTTTGCTTATCCTTTGGTTTTGAGTTTAAAATAGAGTAAAGGCAGTAGATGATCTAAGGGCTGAAGATGCACTAATTTCTTGAAAATTCTTGTCCCTGTATCTATTTATTTTTTGACTATCTTTCAATAACATAGCATTTTTTTTTTAAACTGAAAAGCATTGCATCACTCCAATTATTTCCATATCATGCTATATTTAGGGGCGTAATGGGTAATTCTGGCACTTCATATTGTTTATGTACAAAATTATTATTGTTAAGAAAGCTAAGTTCTTTATCATGCCAACGCTTATCTTGGCCCCCCCAAATTTCCATTTCTGATTTTGTCCTTGCCGCAGGTGGGTCAGGATGCTCATGGAAAGTTGGTTACGGAGGCGCTTGAGGGCGGTGGGGTCCACCTTGATTACGTGAATACTGTGTCTGCCGCCCCCACTGGGCATGCGGTGGTGATGCTCCAATCGGACGGGCAGAACTCAATTATTATAGTTGGTGGGGCCAATATGAGTTGTTGGCCTGATTGTATGAGTGATGACGATTTGGAGGTGGTAAGGAGTGCTGGGATTGTGTTGCTTCAGAGGGAGATTCCTGATTTTGTTAACATTCAAGTTGCAAAGGTAAGGCTTTTGGATGTATTTTTATATGGTGATTATAAGGAACTAATCTTGCATTTACATAAATTTCGATTTGTCTTTGTCATTGGATTGCACGTTGAATAATATCCTTAGGTTGATAGCGAAAAATAAAGATCCTTTGCTTTGTGAGATTTGCATTGAAATGCTGAATTATTGTAAATGTATGGAATGGAAGAGGATTTTATGTTGTTTTTGGAGGGTAAATGGCTTTTGTTGACCAGAGTATGGATGTTATTAGAGTAATTTACGGCCCAATCTCTTTTTGGAACTTATTTCCCAACAAAGCCCGTAAATTTTGCACCTTTGGACCATAATAACAGTTCTCAGAAAACTCTTCAGGACACCCATTTTGCACACACACTAACATAGATTGAGCAGCCCCCACACACTGCAGACACACTCACAAAGTTTGAGGGGCCCAAAGATACTGCACTGTGCAAAAGTGTGTGTCACTAGCATTTCTCACTGTGAGAATTTTTTCATTGCATCTAAAAAGAGAAATTTATTTTGTTATATTGGCAAAAGAAAACTATTGTGCAATGAAAGGGTGAGACGTTTCTTAGTTGTCTCATTATAAAAGAGTAAAATGTTTTTCAAGAAAGGATTTTGCAGTAGATAAGTTCGGAAAAGAGGCATACTATTATGATTACCATGCTCAAGGACCCTAGTTGAAATCGATAGGGAAAAAAAACACTGCTATAATTGTAAAGAGGTTAAGCATTTGCCAACAAGATATTGCAGCCATATATTCAGTGATACTGAATTACAAGAGTTGTCTTATTTTATTGTAAAATTGGATTGTTTCAAACTGGTGTGTAACCATGTGACAAAAGCAAACTTTTTTATTTATTTATCACAAATGCATCCCTCAGATTGTGATACCACAGGGCACAGCTACCATCCTAAATTATGCTGATTTTTTTATTACTACTTATTTAAGGAAAGTGGCTTGACATCAAGGTACAAAAGTTTCTTAGGTTGGTCAGCTTTCATAATTTCTTGCACCAAATTATTTTCTTCAGGCTGCGAGGACTGCTGGTGTTCCTGTCATTTTGGATGCTGGGGGAGTGGATGCGCCCATCCCATCAGAATTACTGAATTTTGTTGACATTCTGAGCCCGAATGAGTCTGAACTTGCTCGATTAACAGGAATGCCAACTGAAAGTTTTGAACAGATTAGTCGTGCTGTGATAAAATGTCATGAAATGGTGAGTTCTGAGACAACCACCAATCTTGATAATCCCAAGTGTTTACCTGGTAACCCATCAACTAGTTACATTTTTTGTTTGTTTATCCAGCATTTTGGGCACCTTCAAATGTCCCCTTGAACTGTAGTTGTTGATGACATGTTCATACCTTAAGACTGTCCTGTGAAGCAGAATCGGCCTTCCTCGATTACTGTGGACATATATTAAAAAAGGAAAAAAGGTTACTGTGGACGTCTTTTTAGGGGCACTTAAGCATGTTATATCTGTTTTTGTGTGATATATCATCTTTATTGACTAGAGGAAAGAGAGAGGTTTTGAGTTTACGGCACACATGCAGGGCTTTTGAAGGAGCAATAGCACGTGAGCCAGCAATGTGTGGGGGGCTACATAATGCAATGGTTTTGTTTCCATTGGTGCCATTCAGATCCTTGATGGACAATGTAATTGAACTTTGGTTCCATTATTAGCTTCAAGATCTCTCCAAAACCAAACTGCAGCCCCTAGTAGAAGAGGACTGACCATTTAGCTTTATAGTTGACAAAGATATTTTGCTCTACTTTTTTTCTAGAAGCTTGGATATTTGGATAGGCATTACACCTTCTTCCTTTTCTTCTTGTGTTTTATTTTTTCAGGTTGGGGTGCATCTTTAACTTGAAAAGTCATCAAAGTGTACCACAATTTTCCTTTGTGAAAGGGTTTTAGTTTGAGAGTGTTGTTGATAGCATACTACACAAGTACTTGAGCTAGTGTCTTCCAGACAAAACCCATCCATATTTCTTCTACAATTTACATGGTTCAGTTTATTAAGCACAAGAGATGTTTATTTTCAGGGTGTTAAGCAAGTCCTTGTGAAACTTGGGGCCAAAGGTTCAGCTCTGTTCATAGAGGGGGAAGAACGAATAAAACAACCCATTATATCTGCTCCAAGAGTTCTTGATACAACTGGAGCCGGTGACACTTTTACCGCTGCTTTTGCTGTAGCTCTCGTGGAGGGAAAATCCAAAACAGAATGCTTGAGATTTGCTGGTATGCATGAATGCCTCTGTTTGTGTTTATTTTCCATGTCTACAGTCTGTGTGACAAAATATTCGGAATATTGCAGCTGCAGCAGCCTCTCTGTGTGTACAAGTGATGGGAGCCATTCCAAGTATGCCTGACAGGAAATCAGTTTTGAACCTTCTTCAATCCCTTTGACGAAATTTATTTGTTTCTCATTTTGCATATAAATAAAAGGTGTTGGTCATTTTTCTCTCACCAAATTGGGTCCATTTTCAGTTGATTGAGCATGACTACAATCTCTTTACTCGTGGTGAAAATTTTGAACTTAAACTTCATCTTGTTCCCTTTTCTGGCTCTTTTTGTCTAATTGTATGATGGACTGGAAGTTAGGTAAGATTAGTCTTACCGGCTTTTGCAGTTTGAAAAAAACTGAGCAACTTTACATTTAGCAACATTCTTTCGGGCATTTGCAGAACAGTAACAAATTTTTATACACAGCTTATCCATTTTCCTTTTCTAAAAGTTAATACAAATGACAGTCTTTCTTGAGACTGGATTGCTGCAAAATCGTAAGGCTTCTGTGTGTTTGTTTCACAATGGCATCTGCCAAAGTCACAGAACTTTGTGGACAAGAACTTTCTGCGTTTGTAAAATAAAATAACCTCTTAACTTTTCCTGCCAAATCACATGTGTTAGGGTGGTTAAAATTATCGCGAAAATATTTTTCTAGGGTTCGCATGGAATAGTGAGATGAATAAGAAAGCCTTGTATGTGCCAAGTAGATATAGCCGCTTCAAAGTTAAAAGCATGTGCACAGCACGATGCTTCAGTGCATTTGGGTGCACACTTGGATGGTCCATTACACAGTCCGAGAGTGCAACCGGCTCTTGGACACACGGCACATGTCATTGTCATGTTACCAAGATCGTTGTTTTTTCTATCTTGATCATCAAGAATCAGATGATTGATATGCTATATATCTGCATGGTCATACGGTGGAAAACTGCACCAGATCACAAAGGTCTCATAAATGGTTTTTCCTTCGATGGATAGAACATTAGAATTTGATGTGGCATGATACCAGCATATGAAGTTGTTAATCTAAGTATTAGTCACAGTTTAGGCCTGTTGCCACGGTTAGTTACTGTTAGGCTCTCTTTTCTCCTTGAATAGAAACTGCGGTACTTTTTTCAGATTAGTGCATCGGAAGACATCAGAGCTTAGTCTTTGATTGTGTAGATGGAAATTAACATGCAGCGTATGTGAGGCTTCATTGTATCCTGGAGACTTTTTCTTTGTAACGTCGTGAACGCTATTGGTTAGGGCAAACAACGTCTCAAGGATAGAACCTCTAGTTTCATATCTGCGTTTCCGGTTTCAACTCAAAGGTCACTGGATCAGAAAGCTTTGGCACTTGATTTGGACCATCTTGTCTTGAATCCCAAGATTTGGCCTAAAGATGTTTCTTTGTTATGCTTTTCTTAAACTTGTCTGCCAACAATCTTTCTAATCTGTATTCTAGTAGTCTAAAAATTCAGCCCTTTTTATGTATCTTTTCGTCTTTTGTAAACTTTTGCCAGCTTCTAACCCCGAAAACTCTTTCCTTTTGGTTTGTCTTGGCGGGAAAAATCGGAAAGGTAAAACAAAAGTAGACCACATTTAGAATTGCACAATCTTGTTTATTCAGGTTCAAAAGGATACACCTAACACAAAGTCTACGGTTATCTGCTGCGACAACAGCGGTGGCACTAGCAGAAGCCACATAATAGAAGTACAAACTCTGAAAACCACTCGTTAGGTTTTGTTATTACCTCAAAACATAACGGACAGACTCAACGGCAAAACAAAAACTTCAAAAGGAAAGCCAAACTCAGGAGGCCTCAAGGCCAATCATCAACCTTTTCCCAAAGCGTTCGGTATCATCATGCGAGGTGCTTCTCTTAATCACAAGTACTGGCAGCAGCAGCTATCCTTTTGGGTTGTCGGAGTTCCTTTCTTGTTCGGAGGCACGATATAGACATCGCCAATAGGTAAATTCATCAGTGACAAAGTTTTGCCAACATCGATGACGAACCGGTATCTGATATCTACTTTCTCCATGCGCTCAATGGCAGTGTTGACGTAGTCCATCGGAATGAGCTCGATGTCTGCTGCTATGTTGTGTTTTGCCGCGAAATCAATCACTTCTTGCGTCTCCTTCAACCCCCCGATGGTACTTCCGGCCACTGTCTTCCTCCCTGTCGTTCCACATTGCAGGTTAGATCTCGATTCTTAATTGACAAACGGAATAAGTGCAGGAGATGAGAATTGCTTACCGCCAACAAGACTGTTGACGACAGGGAGCGAATTCGGGCTGCTGGGTGAACCAAGAGCGATCAGCTTTCCATGAGTTTTGAGCATACCGATGTAGGGTTGGAGAGAGTGAGCCTTAGATGCAACATCGATGATACCATCCATTGTGTTCATGGCAGCCTATTCACACATTCAACTTGGCGGCATAAAAATTCGTATCGTGCAATGGCAACTAATTCAACGAGAGTCAAATTATAAGTTGAAAGAAGTAAAGGCTACCTGCATTTCATTTGCGTCTTCACTGTAAATAAACGCATCAGCACCAAAACGATCGATAGCATCTTTCTTTTTGTCAGGCGACGAGCTAATCACGGTCACCTTAGCCCCGAAAGCCTTGGCAAACTTGACACAAATATGGCCGTGGCCGCCTAAACCCACCACACCCAGATGCAAACCAGGCTTGTCAAGTCCGAAAAACTTCATGGGACTGTATACTGTGATCCCAGCACAAAGGAGAGGTGCAGCAACATCAAGTGGCAGGTTGTCGGGGATTCGGACCACGAAATGCTCTTTAACGACGATGTGATCGGAGTAACCTCCGTACGTGTTGGTTCCGTCATAGTAGGTGTTGTTGTAGGTCAGGATTCTTTTGGCACAGTAGTTTTCGAGATTGCTGTCGCATTCGACGCAGGAGAGGCATGATCCAACCATGCATCCCACTCCGACTCTGTCCCCGATTTTGAAGTTCTGGACCTTGCCGCCGACCTCGGCCACCACACCCGTAATCTCATGCCTGAATTGATCGAGTTCGTCATCAAGATATCAGCATTATTTCTTTGCAGCAAATTCCTATCTTGCCTTGTTTGAATGTGGTAGAACAAAACGGTTTCTCAACTTTAGGAATCAAGTATTTTGCCGACTAAATTCATTGGCAACTCCAATTGCCTGGAGTGTACTGTGTACAAGAATATCCAGGGACGAAACCAAGATTCTAGCGTAGCTGGAGCCATAAATAACTTACTGCGGCAACTCAATCGAGCCCAGTTTAAAAGATTTAAGTAATTGTAGTAAACATTTTCTCAAGTACTACATAAGAAGGGCAGGTTCTGAACTTGTAGGAGCTCTAGGCGGGTTTGGAATATTAGGCCTTGCGTTAAAACAAAAAAATAAAAAAAATGTCGCAATAGTTTTTGGAAAATAGTATACGCTTCTTTATTTTTTTTGCATATTCTATCAAATTCAGTTTATATAAAAAGAAAAAATGGTATCCATTATAGCCCAACATGTTTCCCCTTTTCACAATCAACACTCCTGTTGTTGTTGTTTTTTTTTTTTTTTTTTAATCTTTATCCACGTGAATATACAATATTGCCTTTGGATGTGTGTATATTGAAAATTGGAAAAATAGAAAATGCATGTGAATAGAGATTATAAAAAGGGGAGTGTGATAATCACTTCCCAAAAAGTTGAAGATACTACTCAAAGTATCACTAATAAATTATCCTTCTCATATTTTCAAGTACTACAAAATTACCAAGTAATTAAGTTTGTAATTAAGCTTATCTATCGTCTAATCTTACCTCAAATTAATAGACGGAATAATTGATTCATTCAAGCTTTTGTCATGGAGGTTATATCTATCTCCAATGAACAACGTAGTTAATTTTGTTCAATCTTTCGTGCGATGTGTTTCAGAGAAATTTTGAAAAGTTAAAATGAATTACTACTTTAATGGGCGAGCACTTCACCATTAAATTAAAGCAGTTTTTATGGGCTTTATGATTAAGGGAAACAAATAATCTGAGGCCTAAAATATTACTCCAGTATTTTTAGATACGTGTACTTATTTAAATTGGTGCTTAAACGGGGCTCTAATTGATCTTCACTGAATTGTGTAGGCTCTCAGTAATTGTCTTGTGCGCTCATTACGTGTTTGGTTAAACAATACGTTGTTTTGTAAAATGAATATTAACTGAAATCACAATAAATTTATAATTATTTCTCATATGTGAATGAATTTCTTTCTATCTCTCATTAAGAAAAACTTCAGGGGTTTAAATCTCTTGTCATCAATGGATATGAACATTTCAAAGTAATGTCGAAGGGCACTGAATAATTTTTGGACATAAATGCATACCCTGGAACCATGGGGTACTTGGCATCACCCCATTGGTTTTTAGTTCGGTGGAGGTCAGTGTGACAAATTCCACAATACAAAATCTTGACCCTCACATCGTCATCTCCTGTTGCCCTGTCACATCCAATACCATTTTCTCATGAATAACATCGCATAGGATTTTGATATTCGCGCTCCACTTATTACTGATGGCGTTCCACTTTGTTCATGAAGTTACTAGTAACTTCACGTTAAAGTGGAGTGCCATCAGTAAAAGTGAAGTGCAAAAATTAGTTTTTCATCACATAATACAAGACAACAATTAGATTACATACAAGAAGATTGTGTTTTTTTATATTTGAGTGATCTCCGGCGAAAAGACTTGTAATCTTTAAATAAAAGTACTCCGTGCATAATTTTGTTAATTTCTTTACACCAAAATAGCAAAACACAGTTAGATCTTTAGCTGATGCTTATAAATTTAAAAACTCATACAAGGACAAACTGTATACTTTTATCTGAAGTTACGTGTCTATTTGTAAGGGAGTACTCTTAAAAAGGAGCAGAGAGAGTACATGCGAGGATTGGTGGAGCCGAGTAAGGAAAATCGTTACCCCACATATTTTAAATCTCTCCCTAATTACTCTATTAGTACACTATTTTTGTCATATATATTATCAGCAAACTATAGTATAATTAATACTTTCACATCTATATTTCAATACACAAAATAAATTAAATTAACTTCTAGCTAGCTATCTTTTTTTTGCTCTACTTCTAGCTAGCTATCCAAGACGGATAATTACAATATTCCTTTTGTACAGGTGGTTACCAGAGAAATTATAATGTACAACTTATTTTACACTCCATAACTTTCCTTTTAGACTATATGACTTGAAGGATAATTGTGTGTGTTCGTGCGCTTTGGTTTTCTAGAGCCACCCTTCTATCTCAATGCGATCTCCGGTCAATAAGTTTTTTCTTCAATATTACTCTCATTTCTTTGTCCATCCCTCCCCACTTATTACTTAAAAACCTCATTCGAAACCTAAACCAAACAAACGTACCTCCGGGTGAATATGAAGGGGGACATAAAGCCAGAGTTGTCTCTCGCTGCATATCCCAACGCCTTCACTCCAGATGATTTCGCCATTCCAAGAAAGAAATCTAGAGAGAGTGAGTGTGTGTGAAGTGAACGTAGAAATGCTAGCTAGTATGCTACCACAATATGGTTAATGTTGATAAATAGTACTACTGGTGGGCAGGATATGCGAGATCCACGTGCAAGACAATATGCAAACATCGATTTCAACCGTTGGATTGTGTTTTCAGTGGTTCAGATTATAATGAAACTTTTTGGAGAAAAAATTAATTGTGACCTGTCATAAACCTTCCGCAGATCCAGACTATTGAAAACACGATCCAACGGCTGACAACAGAAGTCCGCAAATAACGAAAATAAGGGCGCCCTTATTATATATATATATGCAAGGACAAATAGTATTTCTAGAATGATACTAATTAAATACTAATACCCTGATTAGCACCTACAATAATTAACTTTTGGGACTTTTTCCCTCCTGTGTTTCAAAGGACCCCATGTCAGTAGTTAAATAAGTTGATGATTACCAACCACTTCCAATTTAAAGTATTACAAGATTTTCGAAATCCTGAGGATCCGAATATTATCAAAGCTACTATTCGAAAACCCAACTCATTATAAGGTGTTTAGATTAAACTACTAATTTTTTCCATTTAAAGATGGTGAATTTTTTTAGGGATTCGTGAACATTTTGTTTTAGCATTTGGTCATAATTTTTAAGATTACACATTCGTCTGGACGAAAGAAATCAAAAAAAAGAATAAAATTATGGACCCTTGAAAATAATAAAAAATAGATCGAGAAATTACCTAACCTGACCTAATTGTGTAATCAATCTCTGTTGGAAGTGCAGGAAAAGCATGGTCACCACGTGCATCATGCATGGGGAAAATAAAATTAAAAAAAAGTACCAATTTTTTTAAGTAATTAATTTGTCGCTGCATAAATCAGTTTGCTTGGTTGGTGCTTCGTAAATGTTCCTGATCAATTTAATGGCTATGATCCTATCTGTTAGAGATCCAAGGTGCCCTAATTTCTCTGTAGAAGTATTGGGATAAGCTCCTCTTCATACCCTATCTCTCCGTACCATTCAATACTCTTGTTTTGTGAGAGTTCATACTGGGTCTACAATCATGATCCGAACCGTCCAATTTACAGGACATGTACTACTAACAAGGTTGCAAAAAATCAATTTGATCGGATATTTACGGTTACCTAAATAAGATACAATTCTTTAATTTTAAATTGTAAGATTCAAGTTTATAACATATTTTCCATTCATTTTACATTTTAAAATGAACGCAACTTTTTATTGATATTCAATTGAACTGGTTTTTGCAAACATGTTCTTTGCGTGTTCAGTGGGATGAACGGTTCGAATCATGATTTTACGACGGGAGTATTGAGAGGTAGGGAGAGATGGGGTATGGTGAGGAGGTGATCCCAGAAGTATTGTACTAAAGAAGATGAATTTTATCTTGAAAACTGATTTTGTCACTCCCCTTTTCTCATAAAACAAATCATTTAATTAAGACACAAAGGAAAGTGTCATTAACAAAAAGGGGAGTGGCAAAATCACTCCCCTTTATCATTTGATCCCAATAATGTACTCTCTTTTTTTTTTTTTGATCTGATCCCAATAATGTACTTGAATCGTCCCAAACACCACTTTTCAACCGGCTAAACACCAGTATTTCACACTTCCACATCTGAGGGCTGTATTTCATATTTTCAACTAATTATTCAGGTGATTTAGCTCCTGCTTATTAAGTGTTGCAAAATGCATTTTACAAATATCTTCCAAATCTCTACATACTCATAATACATTTATTCTAGCCATAATAAATAATACTAATAATAATATTTAAAACGCAAAATAAAAAAAAAAATGAGGCTCCCAAACACCCAATAAAGCTCTCTATGAGATGACTCCATAAAACTTGATAGCATTTAAAAGGTTTTGAGAAGGAGATTTTAAGAAAATTTATTGAGGACCGTGCGCAGAATTTGATTACAAACATCATTATACAAACATATGTTGTTTACCCATTGTGACATTGTTCGAACAAATTTTTCCCACTCCGTTAGGAATATTGTTCCGTCATACCACACCACTATCTGTAAGAGATCCCATCTCATCTATATATGTCGAGACCAAAACTAAAATTCTACCGCGTGCGAATAGTGTTAAAAATATGTTTAGCCCCTATAGAAACTATGGAGACTAAAACCTGTGCCCACTAAACCAATTCCTAATCGGTTGTTCAAATCAGTATCACTATGTATAATTAATTGTCACTGGCAATTCAATTAGTCAACAGTTGTTGGGAGAAAACTTATGAGGTTATAATATATTGTAAGGTACCTCTCAATCCCTTGGTATCGTCGCCATACACTGCGATGTCTTTTGTCTCTTACCCATTATTAACAAGAGAAGGATTTATTTAATTGTATCACAGGTTGGATGATGAACAAACCCTTGCAGTAACATGTGTTTCTCTAGGAAAATGTACATACTCAAAACATATGTTTGGTCGGTGGGTTTGTTTTTCACATAATTTACGTGAATTTGGTTTGAGGGGTCAGGCCGCAAAAAAGTAATCTCTTGTGAAGTCCCTAGTCCCAGCGTGGATGGCCTATCATTGACCAGACCGAGGAGATTAAGTACACATAAGCTAACTTGGACATCCATGACGGTGACGGTCAAAAAAAAATTACTATGCTTTTCTTTGGGTAAGACTAGAGGTGTCGTATTCATTTAGGTTTCGTGGTGGGCTGGGTAAGTGATGCAGTCCCGTCGTGGAGTAAACTTAAGGGTTCTTAAATTTTATTTCGTGCTATAACGAGTCTCGGCCTCAAAATTTGGGTTATGCTATAATGAGAATTACAACCCGTTATGCTAGTTAAATAAAAAATAAATATAAATAGAGCAGAAGATAGCAAGGTTGGAAAGGTGGCTAAGAGTGATAGGTGTTGGAGAGTGAAGATACAAATTATTAAATTTACGATATTTCTTAATAAATTAATGTTTATATAAGAGTTTGAACAAATAATTGGAAGAGCTAGAATCTATTTTCGGTCCAAATAGAATGATTCCTGTCCAAATGAGATTACTCTTATATTGCAATGCGGAAAGGAATCGACGTGTTGTAAATGAGAAAGGTAAAATACAACGAGAAAAACTTCTTAATTTATAGAGCAACACGTAAATAAAGTTTACGGCGTTCAATCGCGCGTGTTCAAAATTGAAAAGCAAATCTAAACCATTGATTGCTGAAATGGATGGCAGAGATTGTGCGGAGCCGTGAATAAGTTCATTTCAAATATATACTCCCTCCATCCCCATTCTAGTGTCTCTCGTCCCATTCCAACCGGATAAAAAACTAATTATTACTTTTAATTGGTAATACTATTTATATACAATATAGATCTTGTTTGATAGATCTTAATCAACTCTTTTAAACGATGTTTTCAAAATCACCTAAAATAATATAGATTGCAAGATATAATCAATTGAAAAGTGACACAAACCCCCAAAATGGACTAAAGAATGGGAACGGAGGGAGTACAACGGGTGGGTTTGAATTAAAAAGTTGAGTCACATATTTTTTTGTCCTTATTCAAAAAAAATTTGCATTTGTTTGTTTTGTGTCAAACTTTTATGACTTATTGATTCGTCTCGACAAGAAGAATCGAAAAGGTAAAAAAATTTAATCGAAATTCATAATTTTTTTAAATAAAGACAAAAATAAGTCAATAAGACCACTTTTTTTTTACTTATCTCTGTCTTTTTAAAAAAATTATGAGTTTCGATCAAATTTTTTTACTTTTTCGATTCCTTTCATTAAGACGAATCAATAAGTCACAAAAATTTAACGTAAAATTAACGAATGCGATTTTTTTTTGAATAAAAACAAAAAAAAGAGTTACTGTTCCATTTTTAATCCAAATCACCCCACAGATTCATTGAAGTTGTAATTTGCAAAAAGTAGAAGATGTCATGATGGTTTTGGAGCTGCCATGTGTCAAGACAAAACTTGAATATTTAGCGCGTGATTTTGCATTGGCTCTGAAATGCCAAAGATATAGTTGCCCGTTAGCACAGCCCATTTTCCCCCCCCCCTGGAATGGGCCTTTAGTTTACACAAGAAATTTGGGTAGCTCAAGCCCAAGGACTTTCTGGCCTTATCGTTGGGCCGGCCTTGGGCCTAGTCAACATACAAAAATAAGCATATAAGAAAACAGGCCCACAATTATTTACTTTAAAACAAAAACAATTCACAACTTTTGTGTCCAAAAGGATTAAGGGGGTGTTCCGGAGTGTGAAAAAAGTATTTTTTGAAAAAGAAAGTAATTTCATGCTAAAAAATTATGTGTTTACGTAAATAATTTTTTTATTAATATGGATCTTTTTTGATAAATTTCATTGAGATCTTTTATACGGTGCAAAAAAATTTTAAAAATATTTTTTATTTTTATTATATTTGAGTTTAAAAATTGAAGAAACAGAAATTTTACAAAAGGAAGGTAAATTGGAATGGGGCCCAGTCCTTTAGTATTGTCAAAGTCGAGGTGATAGGCATATCTCAAAACGATACTAGAGCTTCCAAACGGAGCCTATACCTCAGTCACGTAACCTTTCAGTAAGACACTCTTCTTTCGTTCTCAGTCCTTGTTTTATGCTTGCACTAGTAGTTCTTGTTTTCGCATATATTAGTAGTTTGAGTTATTTTTTAGAACATAAGCGTTATGTGACTTAGATCTAGACAATACCCATAGGCGAGTTCAAATTTTATATGGTTCACATTACATTAACATGCTTGAGATAAAAATATCTTTGTTGGTTTTTTTGCAAATATACACAAGGCATTGGCCAACTTTTCTCCTCACTAGAAATGTGGTGAAAATTTTGGACTTAAAAACCCTAATTTCCTTTTTCCGACTCTCTGTTTCAAAAATTGAATAATTCCTCTCTTCTGTTTTCCAATCTGAAAGAAATTGAGATACTTGTCATAGGTTGCCTTTCAAGTATGTGCCAAAATGTCACCCCCGAATTATGCGTAGTTGTCCAAAATTCCATTCTACTTTTTTTTTCCCTGGAAGCTAATATAAATACGATAAACATCTCGACAGTTTACTTTCATATTAGGAAGTAAATTGTGTTTGCCTTTCACAATGGCATTTTGCGGAAGGAATTAGCTTCTTGACGGTCCATCCATTAAAAGTGGACTGCACCATACGGTTGGTGGAAATAGTGGAAACTTTCCACAAGAACATGAATTACTGTTTCTATGTTATATGACTGGATGTGCATTTACCTACTGATCACTCCATTAAAGAGTTAGTATTTCCAAGTTTTCAAGCATATGGATGTGGAAAACATATGTTTGGACACCAGCAACAACAAAAAAACTGACCGCACAGGTACCTGGACTCAAAAGATCAACAATTTAACAGTTGAAGACGCATTCAAGGGAAACTGAGAACACAGGAGCCTCATGGCTAAGTTAACGATGCTTTGGATTGTTGGAAGTGAAATTGGATTGTTGGTAGTGAAATCATGGTCGGTAGTTTAAACCCTCAGATTGAATGCACATCTCTGTCAGGGCTTATCGCGCCTTGTCATCTTTCCGTCGGTGTATCTGCTGATTTCCTAGAAGTGCCAGTTTGGCACACTGTCAATATGGTAGATTAGTAGTCTTTTCACTGTAATAGTTGCTGCACACGGTGGGTTTATTATTTCCTCGTCGTTTAGTGAAATTCTTGATCTTGCTATTCTCTCTTTTTTTTTTAAAAAAAAAAGGGTTGTTTATGATCATTATCTAGATATATCAAATTAATCTCAAGGAGAGGAACCACTCAGGCCAAATGCAATTCGGATTCATATGGAGGTTACTGTGGATCACATACTCCCCTTCCTTCATCTGGAGGCTACACTGGGACAAAATCTTCAAAATTACAGCTCTCTTATTCATTCAAACTCTTACTACTTAAAATCACACTAAGAACCAACACAAGGCTGCCAGTCATGTCATGCGACACCAGCACAATACATATGATAACGATACTCTAAAACCACCAGAGCTACTCAACCACCAGACACAGATTCAAATGGCTAAGTCAATTAGGCCACTTTCAAAGAGTTGGCAACATCAATGACAAATCGGTATCGAACATCAGCTTTAATAAGGCGTTCCATGGCAGTGTTTACGTAGTCTATTGGAATCACCTCAATATCCGCTGTGATGTTGTGTTTTCCCGCGAAATCAATCATTTCTTGTGTTTCCTTCAAACCCCCAATGGCGCTTCCAGCCACTATCTTCCTCCCTGCCGTTCCACATTCCAAGTTAGATCTCGTTTCTCATTTAACGAACAAAATAAGCAGAAGATAAAAGCTCCTCACCCAAAAGCAAAGGAAAGACGGGCAGCTCAAGCGGCTTTTCAGGTGCACCAACCATGATAAGCTTTCCATGGGACTTGAGCAAACCAATCAATGGTACGAGAGGGAAAACCGCAGATACTGTATTGAGAATACCATCCATCGTGCCCATGGCAGCCTATTGACATTCAACACGGGATATAAGAATCTGTACAGACGAATACAATGCAGAAAGACAAATAATAAGTTTGCAAGAACAATGGCTACCTGCATTTGATCTGGGTCTCGGCTGACCAAAAACGAATCAGCACCAAGATGATCAATGGCTTCCTTCTTCTTGTTAGGTGATGTACTAATCACAGTCACCTTAGCCCCAAGAGCCTTTGCAAACTTCACCCCTACATGGCCTAGACCACCTAAACCCACCACACCCACATGCAAGCCAGGCTTGTCAAGTTCAAAATATCTCAAGGGACTGTACATTGTTATCCCAGCGCAGAGGAGAGGAGCAGCAGCATCAAGAGGGAGGTTGTCAGGGATGCGGATCAGGTAATGCTCATTAACAACCATATGATCAGAGTAGCCTCCGTATGTTATCGTTCCATCGTGATATGTGGCATTGTAGGTTAGAATTTTCTTGGGACAGTAGTTTTCAAGATTGTTAACGCAGTTATCGCAGGAGTGGCATGCTCCAACCAGGCACCCAACTCCAACTTTGTCCCCAATTTTGTACTTTTGGACCTTGCTACCGACCTCAGTCACTACACCCGCAATCTCATGCCTGAATTGAGGTGGTAATGAAGATATCAAATATAACTTAGTGATCATAACCAAGCTGAACTAAATGGAAAATTGAAGAAACTTTGTATCCAACCTCAAAACTCAATGTATTAGATGGTAGAATCCAACATGTATATTAATGCGTAACCTCATTCAATGTGAGATTCTCTTCCAATCCCTTTCACGTGCAACATCTTTCTTTCTAGGTCTATCATCGTGCAGTCCAGCAATTACGTAAAGAATGCTACGATTCTGGCTTTGGTACAATGAAGAAACTTTATGGCCAATTCAAAACTTAATGGACTGTCTAGCAAATAATAAAGTCATAATCCACTCTAATCTCAATTTGAAGTGGGATTATCTAAAAGAAACTAGAAGGGAAAATGACGGCCAAGGACATGTTTTGATAATTAATACCTGCCAAGAACATTTTCAGCATTAACAATTGTTCTTAGCATGTCCTTGGAGGGTATTAATTATCAAAACACGTCCTGGGCCATCATTTTCCCAAACTAGAAAGGTCGTCTTTAGATCTTGAACTATAATGGAGTTTTATGAAGGAAAAACAATGTAAAGGGATTTGTAAAATCTCTTCCCATTGCTATTCTTTTCCCACTGCAAAAACCCAACAAATCTGAATTCCTAACACCTTGTAAAGTTAAGAGGCATGAATTGTTATGTGCAGTGAACAGTATGGAAGTGCTAAAATTAAACTCTCATCAATTGAAAAAAAAAAAGGAATTCAAACGGCCAATTTTGGCAGCCATTTCTATGTTTCTTGTAATAGGCAAGTAAGCAAGAGAACCAACTCCAATCAACACTTCTTCACATCCAAATTTGATAACTAGGGATTTGGGTACAGATAGGAATACTGCATTTTCTCATGTAGGTTCCACATTAAGTATTAAGGTTAGATCCCCTCAGCAATACGTTATAAACTACAAATGCAATATCCTAACCAGTGCTTTGATTTTGACTTGAAGCAAATGTATCCAACCAGACTTAATTGACACTTCTGAGTTCTGATTGCCCAAGAGTAAGGGCGAGCTTGGCCTAAATTAATTTGTCTTAATCTGTATTATTTACTTTATTTATCAATTGTTTATTTTTCCATCCAAATTTTTAGATCAATCACTCAAAAATTATAAAATATGACCAAACTAAAAAAATGTTCAGAAAAGATGACACTAAAAGCAATCAAGACAGTTATTTCAATTTCTTTTGTCTTTGGTGAACTTTTTTTGCTTTAAGACGTAATTTTTTACCTTTTTGAGTCTTAGAGTCTTCTCGCCAAGACTAATGACTAATTCAAAAAATTTGGCGTGAATCTAATAAAAATTGATGAACAAAACTACTGAAACATTAACTTTGGCCAAAGTCCCCCTAGTGTCCTCATATAAGAACTGATAAATAATTGAAAGAGGTGAAATTTGATACCCTGGAACCATTGGATACTTGGAGCCCCCCCATTCGTTTCTGATTCTGTGAAGATCAGTGTGACAAATCCCACAATACAAGATTTTGAACCTCACATCCTCATCTCCTGTCTCCCTACATAACAACAACAAGAAGCACAAATTAAAGAACAAGCAACAAAGCCCATCAACAACAACAAGCACGAATTAAAGAACAAGCAATGTCGTGCGTGTATCATAATAGTAATTTCGTAACGGACGATTTTGATACTTAGTCTACAAATTGCCTGGTTAATATTCATAAAATAGTAGCAGAAAAGAAACGATGCCCTAAACGATTGGGAAAAGTGAGCCATGTTAGAAATAATTTCTAAGTGTTAAATAGCCCACTTAGTGGCATGGTGAATAACAGTAGTGCCCGCTTTCATTATAGATTTAGTGGTGGTTTCAGGAAGCCCTTTTGACTTCCCCACTTTCACCAGTACACTTGTTTAATTAGTTTCTTTGATGGGAGGAAACTAGAAGGTTTAAGAAGATAAAGGGTTCCTAACTTAGGATTTAGATAAGTATATGATCTCCATCAAATCAAGGCACCAAAGACATGCATACTTTACAAGACACCTAAATCTAGAGTGTGTGAGTTTAGTGTTCAACTTGAACAACATGGCTAGAAGTTAGTAGGATCAATTTTCCGCTGTTGCGTGTGCTCATATGTGTATAATTTATCTTACAAGACGATCTCTACGCGGCTTTGTCTCGAATTTAACCAAATTTTCCGTTGGTGGACCGTGAGATTAATTCCCCAGATATCAGCAAGGTGCATGCTCGTAATCTGGCCGGAAACGTGAGTTATAAAAAAACAACAATTGGGAAAAAGAGAGAGTACCTTCTTGAGAAATTGAAGGGAGAGAGTAGGCCGGACTGGTCTCTGGCCGCCCATCCGAAGGCCTTCACTGGGTGTGTTTCTTCCGCTGATTTCCCCATTACCACCACAATCACCAACTTCTTTTTGGATAGAGAGGGAGAGAGAGAGAGAGAGAGAGAGAGAGAGAGAGTAAAGTGCAAGTTGGGAGAGTGGTCGCGAATGTGTGCTGGTCTTTATAGTTTATACGCACTTCTGTGTGGTACAGGGGAACGGCTTGGCTGACGTCACCGCTGAGGTCCTGAAGTAGGAGGTAGAAAGCTAGGGATGGACCATTCACGGAGCGGTTGCAATTAGGCTATTTACGGAGTCTTTTAAACTCACATGTTTATTTTGACAATTAATAGTCAAAATACGTTTTTAAATTTAAACCGGTAATAAATACTTTTGACCGATAATAATTTGTTTTCAATCCAGACCATGCAAAACACTTTTAGAGACCATGCAAAACACTTTTAGACGCCCGCCATTGGCTTCGTAAAAACTTATTCATTGAACCCTCCGTAACTAAATTTTTTCTCGCCAACCTAGTCAACCTTCAAAATGTCCCGCGCTCTCGCTCTCAATCATCGTACTGCACTCGTGTTTTCAATTCTCGCTTTCGCGAATTTTAATAGGTTGAGTTGTGTTTTAAAAACGCTTTTACGCTCTCACTTAAACACACAAATTACTACTCCATATGACTTAGCCAACAACGGTGGCTGTCCACCGCGAAATTTCCTACCTGGGACCGTCATCGCTTTGCTCAGCCTCCCGCCACAATTCTTGCTTCCTCGTGTAAATATAAGAATTGGTGATCTCCTTTTCGGACTCACTTACGCAATTGGAACTGGTTGTGTTTATAACTTTACTGGGTAGATCAACTCTCTCACAATTCGTAACCATCGATTGAACCCCTTTTTTCTCATTACTAATGTGTTTTAATCATGTACTTATCACGCTTCGATCAACGTAATTTTATTCCCCTGGTTGATGCTTTTGATGTATTCTGAATGAACAATTTCAATGATCCGCGTGGACCGGAAAAAGAGGAATGGCCCGGTCTGGTCCAGTTCGGAGCGGGCTCCTTAATTTTAACTCGAATGGAATCAACCCTAAAAGTCTCAACTAGGACTAATAAATGAGACGGACAAACTGAACAATTGTTAAAGTTTAGTTTAAAAAATTACGAGTTTCAAAATGCGTTATAAGTTTGGCTTATTTATGAGCACGAACAACTCTTAAATAGCTTGAATTTTTTATAATACTCTTGTAGTCAAACATGCCGAGTAGCATGATCAAATTTGGTAGTTTGTACTCTTGTACAATGGCAGACTTTTTTTTATAACTTGATGGAGTTGGCCTGGTGGTTAAAGCCTGAGACTTATGTGTTTGTTACCATCAAAGGTCTTAGGTTCGAAACGTTACACATGCTATCATAATATCAGTCAAGTTTCTCCGCTGTTGGATTACTCCCCTGAAAGAAGAGCTAGAATCTATTTTCGGTCCAAATAGAATGATTTTTGTCCAAATGGGATGGGATTACTCTTATATTGCAATGAGGAGAGGAAGGAGGAGGAGAGGTGTGGTAAATGAGAAAGGTAAAATACAATATATGCGTTGAAGTTGTAATTTGCGAAAATGATAATGCCAAAACTGTTTTTGTTAGTGCCAAAATTCTAGCGCACAAAAAGCTTGTACCATGTACAATATACAATACTTTTATGCATTGGAGTTCATCATGGTTTTGGAGCATTTGTCAAGACTAAAGTTAAATATTCAGGGCTTGATTTTGTATTGTCTTTTTTTGATCATATGATTTTGTATTGTCTGAAATGCCAAAGATATAGTTGCCCGTTAGCGCAGCCCTTTTTTCCCCTTGGAATGGGCCTTTAGTTTTCAAAAAAAAAAAAAAATTGGGATGCCCTTGGCCAAGGCCGTTGCCTAAGCCTAAGAACTTGCTGGGCTTTCCCTTGGGTCAACCCAGGGCCTACAGTCAACGTACAAGAATAAGCATATAAGAAAACAGGCCCATAATTAATAATTATTAGTACTTTAAAAGAAAAAAACAATTCAAAACTTTTGTGTCCAAAAGATTTATTAGTCCTATATAGTATTGTCAAAGTCGAGGTGATAAGCATATCTCAACGCAATGCTAGAGCCTCCGAATCGAGCTTATACCTTAGTAACATAACCTTTCAATAAGACCAAAGCCGGTCCTGACTTTTCGGGTGCTTAAAGCGAAAACTAAAAATAAGACCTCTTTTGTTGGATGATAATAAGAGATAAAAAAGTAGGAGGGGCCTTTACAATTCAGAATTTTTTTGAAGACCTAGAGCTACCGCAACACTTGCTTTAGCTCAGGGTCGGCTCTGAATAAAACACTCTTTTTTTGTTCTCGATCCATGTTTTGTGGCTTGCACTTGTAATTCTCACTTTCACATATATTAGTATTTCGAGTTATTTTCAGAACATGAGCGTTATGTACTTATGTGACTTAGATCTAGACAATACCCATAGTTGAGTTCAAATTTTATATGGTTCGTTACACTAACACTTTGCTTGAGATAAATATATCTTTGTTGGTTTTTTTGCAAAAACACACAAGGCATTGGCCAACTTTAAGCCTGATTTCCTTTTTCGACTCTCTGTTTCACACAATGAATAATTTCTCTCTTTCTGTTTTCCGATCTGAAAGAAATTGAGATACTTTTCATAGGTTGCCTTCCAAGTATGTGCCAAAATGTCACCCCTGAATTATGTGTAGTTGTTCAAAATTCCATTCTACTTTTTTTTCCTTGAAGCTAAAATAAATTCGATAACCATCTCGACAGTTTACCTTTGTATTCGGAAGCAAATTGTATTTGCCTTCACAATGGCATTTTGCAGAAGGAATTAACTTCTTGACGGTCCATCCATTAAAAGTGGACTGCACCTTACGGTAAGTGGAGATGGTGGAAATTTTGAACATGAATTACTGTTTTTACGTTAAATGACTGGATGTGCATATATTTCCTAATTTCAAGCATACGGATGTGGAAAACGGGGCCAATGAGGTTGAAAATCTGGAGTTTGTTAGTGACTTCTGCACTTGTCCTACGAAAGAACTCATGCGGTTCACTTCAAAAAAATGGAAAATATGGATTGAGCGCACATCTCTGTCGGGACTTATCACACCTTGTCATCTTTCCGTCGGTGATCTGTCTGATTTCGTAGAGGTGACTGTTTGGCACACTGTGTTCTACATGCAATATGTTAGATTAGTAGTCGTTTCGCTGTAATAGTTGCACACAGTGGGTTTATTATTTCCTCCTCGTTTAGTGATTTCTTGATCTTGCTACTTTCTCTCTCTAAAAAAAAGGGGGGTTGTATCTGGATATTTCAAATTAATCTCAAGCAGAGGAACTACTCAGGCCAAATGCAATTCTGATTCATATGGAAGTTACCGCAGGTCGCATACTCAGGACAAAATCTTCAAAATTACAGCTCTCTTATTCATTCAAACTCCTACTACTACTTAAATCACACTAAGATCCAACACAAGGCTGCGAGTCATGTCATGTGACACCAGCGCAATACAGACAATAACGATACTATAAAACCACCAGAGCTATTAATAACTCAACCACCAGACACAGATTCAAATGGCTAAGTCAATTGGGCCGCTTTCAGAGAGTTGGCAACATCAATGACAAATCGGTATCGAACATCAGCTTTCACAAGGCGTTCCATGGCAGTGTTTGCGTAGTCTATTGGAATCACCTCAATATCCGCTGTGATGTTGTGTTTTCCCGCGAAATCAATCATTTCTTGAGTTTCCTTCAACCCCCCGATGCCACTTCCAGCCACTGTCTTCCTCCCTGCCGTTTCACATTCCAAGTTAGATCTCGTTTCTAATTTTACGAACAAAATAAGCAGAAGACAAAAGTTCCTCACCCACAAGCAAAGGAATGACGGGCAGCTCAAGCGGCTTTTCAGGTGCACCAACCATGATAAGCTTTCCATGGGACTTGAGCAAACCAATCAATGGTACGAGAGGGAAAACCGCAGATACTGTATTGAGAATACCATCCATCGTGCCCATGGCAGCCTATTGACATTCAACACGGGATATAAGAATCTGTATAGACGAATACAATGCAGAAAGACAAATAATAAGTTTGCAAGAACAATGGCTACCTGCATTTGATCTGGGTCTCGGCTGACCAAAAACGAATCAGCACCAAGATGATCAATAGCTTCCTTCTTCTTGTTAGGTGATGTACTAATCACAGTCACCTTAGCCCCAAGAGCCTTTGCAAACTTCACCCCTACATGGCCTAGACCACCTAAACCCACCACACCCACATGCAAGCCAGGCTTGTCGAGCTCAAAATATCTCAAGGGACTGTACATTGTTATCCCAGCGCAGAGGAGAGGAGCAGCAGCATCAAGAGGGAGGTTGTCAGGGATGCGGATCAGGTAATGCTCGTTAACAACCATATGATCAGAGTAGCCTCCGTATGTTATCGTTCCATCGTGATATGTGGCATTGTAGGTTAGAATTTTCTTGGGACAGTAGTTTTCAAGATTGTTAACGCAGTTATCGCAGGAGTGGCATGCTCCAACCAGGCACCCAACTCCAACTCTGTCCCCAATTTTGTACTTTTGGACCTTGCTACCGACCTCAGTCACTACACCCACAATCTCATGCCTGAATTGAGGTGGTAATGAAGATATCAAATATAACTTAACGATCAAAACCAAGCTGAACTAAATGGAAAATTGAAGAAACTTTGTATCCAACCTCAAAACTCAATGTATTAGATGGTAGAGTCCAACATGTATATTAATGCGTAACCTCATTCAATGTGAGATTCTCTTCCAATCCCCTTCAAGTGCAACCTCTTTCTTTCTTGGCCTATCATCGTGCAGTGTGGGCATTTACTTAAAGAATGCTACGATTCTGGCTTTGGTACAATGAAGAAACTTGATTTCCAACTCAAAACTTGATGGATAGGCCTAGCAAAGTCATCATCTACTCTAATCTCAATTCAAAGTGGGATTATCTAAAAGAAACTAGAAAGGTTGTCTTCAGATCTTGAACTAATATGGAGTTTTATGTAGGAAAAACAAATGGAAAGGGATTTGTAAAATCTAATAAAAATTGACCAACAAAACTACTGAAACAACTTAGGCCAAAGTGCCTCTAGAATTGAAAGATGTGAAATTTGATACCCCGGAACCATTGGATACTTGGAGCCACCCCATTCGTTTCTGATTCTGTGAAGATCAGTGTGACAAATCCCACAATACATGATTTTGAACCTCACATCCTCATCTCCTGTTTCCCTACATCATTTACATAACAAAGCCCATCAACAACAACAAAAACAACAAGCGCGAATTAAAGAACAAGCAAAGTCGTGTATCATAATAATAATTTCACAACGGAGGATTTTGTCTTTTATTCCACAATTTGCCTGGTTATGATTCAAAAAGTAGTAGCAGAAAAGAAACGATGCCCTAAACGATTGGGAAAAGAGAGCCATGTTAGAAATATTTCCTATCTAAGTGCTAAATAGCCCACTTAGTCACATGGTGATTAATAGTAGTGCCCACTTCCATTACAGATTTAGTGGTGGTTTTAGGAAGCCCTTGACTTCCCCACTTTCACCATTACACTTGTTTAATTAGTTTCTTTGATGGAAGGTGTTAACATAATGTTGAGAAATATTATGTTACCATATTTTGTAGGTTCTATTATTCATGTTTCCTAGTTGGACTGATTTATTTATAATGCATATTTCCTATTTGGTTTAGATTTCTTAGTGACGAAGGACATTGTAGCCTATATAAAAGGCATGCTAGGGTTATGTTTGAAACACATGCAATAATAAATCATTTCGCCTTTCTTAACATGGTATCAGAGCTAGGTCTTGGGTGGCTTCACCTCTCGTGGTCAAGTCTTTGTCGCCCGAAGCAAATCTCCTGGTCAGCTCAATTTGCACATTCACATGCATCCGGACTGCACGCGAGGGGAGTGTTAGACTTGTCTCACATCGCTCATCTAAGCCATCCAAGTTTGGTTGATATATTCTAAAAATTACTCCACATATCGTCAATTGGTTTTAAGTTGAAACCCTCCAAGAAATCTAACAAGAGAAAACTAGAAAGTTTAAGGAGATAAAGGGTCCCTTGCCTAGCATCTATGTAAGCATCTATGTAAGCATATGATCTCCATCAAATTAAGGCACTCAAGACCAAGGTTCTGAATAGTCATGACATGCATACTTTACAAGACACCTAAATCTAAAGTGTGTGAGTTTAGTGTTCAAATTAAACAACAATGGCTAGAGGCTAGAGGTTAGTACGATCTTTTTGCCGCCGCATATGCTCATATGTGTATAATTTATCTTACAAGACGGTCTCTACGGGGCTTTGTCTCGAATTTAACC
The DNA here is from genome assembly GCF_030253575.1 of Rhododendron vialii. Lineage (NCBI taxonomy): Eukaryota > Viridiplantae > Streptophyta > Magnoliopsida > Ericales > Ericaceae > Rhododendron > Rhododendron vialii. The sequence goes on from NC_080562.1 coordinate 37,101,988, forward strand.
AAAATTTCTGATGGTGGACCGTGAGATTAATTCCCCATATATAGGCAAGGTGCGCGTAATCTTGCCGGACACTTGAGTTATAAAAAAACTAACAATCGGGAAAAAGAGAGAGTACCTTCGTGAGAAATTGAAGGGAGAGAGTAGGCCGGACTGGTCTCTGGCCGCCCATCCGAAGGCCTTCACTGGGTGTGTTTCTTCCGCTGATTTCTCCATTACCACCACAATCACCAACTTCTTTTTACAGAGAGGGAGAGAGAGAGAGTTGGTAAAGTGGTCACTAGTGTGTGGTGGTGGATATATTTAAGGTACGTACGTCTGTGGACTGTGGGTGTGGGGTACAGTGGAATGGCTGAAGTCATCGCTGAAGTCATGGCTGAAGCAGGGAGTAGGAACCCTTTATTTTATCAAAAATTCTAACTCCACACCCATATACACATCCATACTCACAATAGAGGTGGAGCCCGCACAAATTAGTATGTGCGGGCTCCACCTCTATTGTGAGTGTGGATGTGTAAATAGGTGTGTAAGTGGGTGTGGAAGTAGAATAATTGTTTATTTTATTTTATTTTATTTTTTGATCGACAAGGAAAGCCTTTATTGTGCCAACCTTTAATCAACCTTCAAAACGTCTCGCGCTCTCGCTCACAATTTTTGCATTGTGTTCATATTCTATCTCGCGCTCTTGCTCTTAATTTTCACACTACGTTCTTACTTTCGATTCTCACTTTCAAGAATTTTAGTTGATTGAATTGTGTTTTAAAAAAGTTTTTACGCTCCCGCTCATGCACGAAAATTATGTGAGTTACGTGCCAACGCAAAAGACAGATGCTTTCCACTGCGAAATTTCCTACATGTCCCTTTGCTCAGCCTCCCGCCGTCTTAGACAATTCTTTAGTCCCTCGTGTAAATATAGGAATTGGTGATCTCCTTTACTGGGTAGATCACCTCTGTCACAGTTCGTAACCATCGGTTGAAAAATAACGAGCTTGGAGATGCATTATAAGTTTGATTTATTCATGAGCATGAGCATGAGCAACTCTTGAAAAAGCTTTAATCGAGGCTAACACAATTCAATCTCAAAAAACTTGAATTTTTTATGTTACTTAATAAGTAGAACATGTAGAGTAGCTTGATCAAGTTTGTTAGTTTGTTATTACCAAAAAAAAATATGGTTGTATTTGGTTGAGAGTTTAGTTTTCGTAGTGGGTGGAGAGAGAAATAAAGTAATAATTGAAGATATGGGTGATGATTGGAAAGAGATGAGAAAGTAATAATTGGAAAAATAGGGTAATCATTGGAGAAAGAAATAGAGTAATGATTGAAAACAAAACTAAAACTAAATGGTTAACTGAACAAAGCGGACAGATGTACCAACGTTCTTTTTTTATGCTAACTCGAAGTAGTTAGCCTGATGGTCAAGACCTGAGACTTATGGATTTGTTACCGCCGAAGGTCTTCGGTTCGAAACGGTACACTTGCTATCATAATATCAGTCAACCTTCATATTGGTTTTGTTCTTATTTTGAGTGCAAGTTTTCTTCTTTTATTACCGTTGTGTATTGAACTTTTCTCAAGAAATGTGTTTAATAAGTGCCCATAATGGTTGATTTTTGGATACACCACTAATTATGTAATTTGTCTCCTGAGGAATATGAATAAACGAGATGAGTACTATGACCAAAAAAAAAAAAAAAAGCCTCCGAATATTTGAATGACAACACATGAAAGATGGAAAAAGGGGTATCTATTTATGAAGCTGCTACCCAAAACCATTTTAGGGAGATCTTGATAATATTCATAAAAGACAAAACTTATATTTATTTTCACTAAGGACGCAAAAACATAGCACAGAATTGACCACAAAATACACAAAAGGAAAGAATTTTTTAAAAGTAAATCTGAACTAGATCTTTTAAAATCCTATCCATCCAGCCATGTACTTTTCAACTCTGCATTTGTCCACATATTTTGGATTCCCACCACTTTGACTAAGGCCTCAGTCTCCAATATTTTCTTGGTACAAGGGAAAGCTTGCACCTCAAATGTTTATGAAACTGGTATAACCTTGTGATGGTAAATTTGCAAGTAAGATTGCTAAGCATCATCTCTTGTAATAATGATGTCGAAATCACTAACAGTCCACTCTAGGATTTCGTTGCCATCGATGTACACTTCAGCTCCTAAGTCAATCGACGGCCAATGTCTATCCACCGGTTTGGTGCCTGGATCCTGTAGTATGATACACAACCACCAATGTGAGATAAGAGTCTGGATATAGCCTTGTATGTCGTCAATTTAGCAAATCTTTCATGTTTAACATAAGGAAAGAAAAGTAATTTGATATCCAAATGCAACGTCTACACTCATGATGCGGTTCCCGTACATAGAAGCATGCCAAATTTTACAAGAAAATAAACTCAAAAGGAGGTTATCAATTTGGAGACTCTTGAAACATCGTATGTGATATCTAATAAGTTTAATGGAAAATTGAGCAGTAATCATCTTTATCATGCATAGTATGTGTTTTCATGCTAAAAGACATGAACATATTTAGGCAGGTGTTTATTTGACTGAAATGAAGTTAATGAACTCATACCGACTTTTACAAAATCTTAACCATCGCAAGTAGGATTATTGCATTTCAAGGTCAAGCAATAAACTAGTCCATTCTTTCTCTAATCATTGTAGCAAATCAAACACTCTCTTAGAGAAGTTAGGAATTTGAGCATACCTGATAGAAATAGAGCGCCTGAGAAAGTTTTCCAACATCAAGTTCCCAAGTTCTTGGATCGCCAATCCAACCATCTCCTTTTTTTGTTGGGTAACCATATTCTCCCCAAACTGGGTGAGGGACAATTTGCAATATTTCCTGTGCTTGGGGATTACTATAAGGATCACAGAAGTTTTTTGGTTCCTCAGTATACTTAGCATTGCCCGGGGAGCAATGCATGTGATAAGCCTCATAGGGATAGTTATCTTTGTCTGTCCTATGGATACGTGTTCCATTTCGAAAGGTGTGATAAGGAGGGCAGTCACTAAGGTGGCTCGAGTTGCAGTGTGACTGTACGTCTGGGTTTATAATCATTTCACTGTATCTGGTGACATCCGTTGTGACATCCCCATTGCAAGGTTGGCCATTGTTCTTCCAACAACTTCCGATGTCCATGAGATAAAACTGGCTTCTCGAACTCTTTCCTTGTTTTACGTCTAAATTGAATCTCACTTTGAAATTTGGTGACTTTGGAACCTTGAAGGAAATAAATAAGAGTTAGAAAAGATAACTTTTCGCAATTTATCATGATCTTAATACCATTGAGCATATAAGCAGGGGGAAAATGATATATGCTACCATTGACATCAATCGTTTGAGACAATTAAGAATATGATAAAACTACTGTATTCAAAAATAATATATGTCTCATTCGATATTAGAAAAATGCTAAAAGGAGCACACTGGCCTCAGGTTTGATAATAATTGTGAAAAGATGTGTTCTATATATGAAAACTATGAATCAATATGTGGAAGTGCATAGAAATATGTGAAGTGTGCATCGAGAATTCTATCGTTTCGACATTCATTTACATTATTGACATGCCAGTGGACACTCAATAAAAGACTAATATAGGATTCTGGTACTTGAATATGACAATTTGAAATGTCAAGTAAACAAACAAAAATATTGGGGTCTTTATATGCAGACAAAGTTACCGATCCCCGTTTGTCCTAGAATATGCATGCACACGACTGTAAATGTTTGATCCAAATGTAATTGACATCCAATATTGAAGCTATTTATCAAAACAAACTTACTATTTTCGACATCCCCCTTGTCTGATAATGATATCCGCCCGATAGCCCTGATGTAGCATCTGACCGTAAGTATAACATCAACCAAGGGTACTTTGATGATGTCTTCAAGAAATGGTGGAAAACCCAGCTCCCCTTTCCGACCTCTTTCTCCCAAGTGAGTGAATAGTAGGAAGTGTCATTTTCAGTGGATGCTTTTGTAACATTAGTGTTCAAATCCCATGTCCCATAGAAACTTCCCCTCAGAATGCTATTTTCTTTGTCTCCCCCTTGTAGTTTCGTGTAGTTATGGTATATCAGTGGCATGTTCATGCACCCTTCTCCAAAGCATGGAAATCTGGGAGTTGGCGGAAAGGGTTTTGATTTCTTACCATTTTCAGGGCATTTAGCAGCTAATGTGTCCATGTTGCCACTTTTAAGCATTATCATCCAAAACTGCCATGGCCTTGGATAGTCATATACTTGGCATTTATTACCCAAGTAAATCCCTTTCCATGCTGCATATCTATCAGTTTTGATGACGTCTAACTCCTTGAACGGGGAATTCAATATGCCAAGTTTATTGTCTTTCTCATTGACCTTGTGAATTAACTTGACTTCCTCCCAACAAAAAAAAATACATCGAAAACAGAAATAGCACATTAATTCAAAGGTGCAGAGTTGGTCCAAATGGGCATTAATAGAGGACTAAGACTTTATAGTAGAATCAAGCTTGTATAAGAACAATATTCGTTTATTTTACGTTTGAGGGAAATGAGCATTATATAAAGAACAGAATAAATGCTATTACCAAAGGGGGCATCCCCTATAACAATTGCTAAATTTGAGATAGCAATAACTAAAAGCAAGCATATTAATATGTACATACCAATCGTGCTACAGACTACGAAAGAGTAGTCACGAAATGACATCGAATTAAAAAAAAATTCACATCAATTAGAAGTGTAAAAACAATTACAAATCAATAGTAGTTCCTCTTTCTGCTCTATTTACACAATTGTCTTTATAGCTTACACTACTGAGGCTTGTTTTGGATTAAAAGTTAAGCCAAATTAATTTTTTGCCCTTATTCAAATTTTTTCACTTTTACTCATTTTGCTTTTTTTTTTTGTTGATTATTAATTCGTCTCGACGAGTAGATCCAAAAAAATAAAGAATTATAAAAAAAACTAAATTCTTTTTCAAAAAAGCCAAAAATGATCCCAGAGTCTATTTGTTTTGATTTATTTTTTTCCATCGTAAATTTTTTTAAGATATTGATCCTAATTTTTTACTTTTTAAATTTCTGACATCGTGTCGAACCAATAATTCACAAAAGGTCAACACAAAATTATTGAATCAACACCTCTAATCAAATCGCTCACATAAATTTGTTATGTGGTGGTTCGGCTAAGAACCAGATCGACTTTGATACCAAATTTATGCACAACTTATTTTTAATAAAAATATAAATATTTGTGGGAGGATGGAGTAATAATTTGAACCTTAAGGGTCCCAAGTCAATACATTATACAACTTGAACGAAATATGATATTATTTCCATAGTATATATTTCTTCTTCAGATATAATAGTTTTCTGTCATTGTTGTTCTGATATTAGTTTTATATAGTACTAGTGGTTCAATTACTCAAAAGCCGTTCGTGGTATGTTCGTTGGTTTCCATTCGTGGTCCCTAGCCTTTTTGATATTTTCTTTAATTTGTTGCCAGTTCGTGATTATTTCATCGTAGTACATAGCATAACACCACCATTGATTGGAAAAGATACCAACTCTCATACCTTAATAAGGTGGCTTATTCTAAGGTAATTCTACAAATCCTATAAGATAACTCTTCTGGCTCTCAAAATAAGCAAACTTGGATTATTTGCTTTTTTTATTCAAAAAAAAAATGTATTTGTTAGTTTCACATTAATTTTTTTTTAAATTATTGATTCGTCTTGACGAGAAAAATTGAAAAAGTAAAACTTATGATCGAAATGCAAATTTTTTTTAATAAAAACCAAACTTTATTTAAAAAATTGAGTTTTGATCATAATTTTTTACTTTTCCGGTTCGCCTCTTCAAAACGAACCAATAATCCATAAAGATTTGACGCGAAACTCACAAATGTGAATTTTTTGAACAAAGACCGACAAACAAGACAAGTTAACTTATTTTGCCAAAAGAAACCTAAACTATTCCATAAAACCAATTGGGAGGTGGTTATTGACCCTGCATATCTGAATTGTGGTCAACATTTGTCTATGTGAATGTGACACTCAAACAATCTCAGGGCTCAAAGCGATGCGAAATAAACAGACCCTTTATTAATTTTTTCAATGAAGAAAGATGTATTTTCTTCCATACAATTCTGTCAAAAACCTACAAAATTAACTAAACATTTACAATTCTAGACTTTAATTGACTCGAAAGCTTATCACTCTAAAATCCAAAAACATAACTAAAAAATTTACAATCCTAGACTTTAATTGACTCGAAAGTTCATCACTCTAATCGCCCAAAAAACTAATAATTCGTCAACCTAGACCTTATTATAATCAAAATATTTCACTTGTGCCCTTCATTAACTTAGCTGTTTGGGCCCCTGGAGGCCTGATCTGTGCCAGCGGGTCTTATTTTTGAACTTCATGGCCCACTGAGTCCTATGCCCTATAAATGTAATGCCTCATAGATCCTGTATGTGTAATTTTACAAATTTAGCCCTCATTTAATAAGCACATGTGCGCAAACTGCCACCACACGAAACAGCCACATGCGGTCAAAGAACAACAAACTTCTCTCTCTCTCCCCGTCACTTTCCTTCTCTCTACCCGTCACTCTCATCTCTCTCTCTCTCTCTCTCTCTCTCTCTCCCTTTTGATTTTTTTTCCCACGGTCTCTCCCTTTTGATTGAAAAACTCAAAATTTAACAATACCAATAACTTTTAGAAAAAAATTATTAACTATTAATTTACATCATTAACTGTTTTTTTACCATTGTTAATTAATATTTATCATTTTTAATTATAAATTTAGAAAAAATTAATATTGTTAACTATTAATTAACATCGTTAACTACTACTGGAGTATTTTTTTACCATTGTAAATTATAAAATTAGAAAAATTAACATCATTAATTATTTTTTACCATTGTTTATTATTATCTTATCATTGTTAATTATGAATTTAGAAAAAAAATAACATCGTTAACCATTTTTTTACCATTATTAATTATAAATTTAGAAAAAATTATCATTAACTGTTAATTAACATCGTTGACTGTTTTTTTACCATTGTTAATTATAAATTTAGAAAAAAATACCATTGTTACTTATTATTTTATCATTGTTAATTATAAATTTAGAAAAAAAATTACACCATTAACTGTTAATTAACATTATTAACTTCTTTTCCCGTTGTTCATAATAAATTTAGAAAAAAAATTAACATCTTTAACTGTTAAATATGATTTTAGATTGTTAATTTTTAATTCTAACAATATTAATTATTAATTTACAAATGTTAATTATAAATTTAGAAAAAAGTTTGACATTATTAACTTTTAATTAACACTATTGATGGTAAATTTAACTGTAATATAAAAATTTAGAAAAAAAATAATACTATTTTAACATAACAATAAAAATCAACAATGCTTTGATTAAGAATAAAAAAAGGGAGAGAGAGAGAGAGAGAGAGAGAGAGAGAGAGAGAGAGAGATTATAGGAGTATTAGCTAGGGAGAGAAAGGAAAGAATAAAGTGGGATACCGGCAAGGCTGGCCCACGCTGTGAGATTTCTAGCAGAGGGAAAAGGTGTGATGCGCCCATTATGTGCGCGTGAGAGGAGCAGTTGTGCGTGCCTTAAGGGCATTTTTGGACAAAAAATATGAACAGGACTGCGTGGATCATGGGTATTGTTGAGTAATGCGCGTGGGAATTGTTGGGAAGTGGTCCGATCACATAGGACGGGCCCGAAAATTTCCCGTGTTTATGTAAAGGAAGAACTTGATTGGTTGGGCCTAACATATAAGAGGGTCTAAACATGTTGGGGCTTTATCTTTGGGCATTTTGGGAAGGTCAGAAGCAATGGATTTCTCATCAACTCTAAGAGATTATAAGTTTTATGCTTACCTGTACAATGTCTATTAAGTAGCAAAAACAGGATTAACAATATGGAGATAAACAATAAATCAAGATTTACAGCAAGGACGTTGTCAATGACAAAAAAACTTCATATTTATGACACGTGAGAACCTACGACATATTAAGTTTTTCGTACTCTTGATCCTTGTTTTTCCATCTTTGACTTTTTATAGGTTTAGTTATCAAAAAAAAAAAAAAAAGAATCGCCAATGAATAAAAACTCACGAGGTGAAGTGGAGTTATCAACATCAAAGCAATCTGCCGCCCTCGGACTACCCATATTTGGAGCTTCTTCGCCTACTTCATTGCACTGATTCCATGCCTCTATTGCCACTCTAAGACTATCTCTTCTCATCCCAGGATCACCAATGGCTGATGTGTATACTTCCTCAGCCAAAACAGTAGATCTAAGACATAAAAATGAAAAAACAGATAGACAACAAAACTGCAATAGCCGCTTAATTTCATCAGACCTCATTGTAATTGATTTGGAATGAGCAGAAAACAAGTATTTTGAACCTATAAATAGAACGTGTACACGCTGTGCCATGACTAAGCTCCTCTTATCCACATGTTTGTTTCTTTAATTTATCCACACATTATCTATATCTTCATCTGATCCTAATCAGTATATCAGCAGTAGAAGCAGATGATGAAAAACCCACACAAGATTTATACCAAACAAGATATTGACAGAGTAACCAAATAGATGATTTTGTTTTAGCTTATAAGAAATAAAATAAAAGGTAACCAATAACTATCTAATCCTAAATGGATTAGGATAACTATCTAATCCTAAAAATTTGTAACAGGCCAAGATCCAAACTGTCTTTCGAAATAACATGAAGTAAGATCAAAGATCCTAAACATTAGCCGGCATTGCAATAAACTGATTTTAACAATGCTAAATCACCATAATTCGCCAAAATAAAAACACAACAAAATCACATACGCATAAAACACAAACATCAAGCATCGAAATTGGCAAAACCCCATTATCAAAGATTCTACTGACAGGCCCATCTCTTGGTTTTTAACCTTGACAAATCGAATCCTACACCAACTCTAACAGGCTCCTCGATATAATTACTGACAGGAAGATAAGAAAAGGAAAAAAAAAAAAAACTACTGAGACTCCAAGATCTTGCTATTTCTTGTGCTCATCCCCTGACCACATCTTGCTATTTCTTGTGCTCATCCCCTAGCCACAATCCTGAACTTTCCTGTTTCTTGTTGTTGCAAAACAAAAACAAACGAAACAATAACCCATTAGCATTGTATCCCATACGAGATTAAATTATTTACACCACCATTATGCAACCAATTGACCAAAACTAGCTACTGTATATACCTTCTTCCACAGCTCTGTATGTTTCTTGCAAAACCCAGCAACAACAGCCCCCTTGTTCTTCCCTTCTCTGTACTCAATACAGAGCTCTTCCTTCAACCCACACCCCACATGGAATACCAACGGGCACTTCGGTTCGGAACAGTGCCGGGCCCGACATTGGATTGTCCAAGCCCAACTTCATATTGTGTTGCCCACTTAATATTATGTCATACAAAATTTAAAAAAATAATACAAGTACCAAAAATAAAATAAAAAAACTATCAAAGTTATGTTGTTCATTTAGCTTGAAAAAAAAAATCAACATCAAAATGTAACCCCGGTTATAGTGCTTTATGATTAACATGATTCGATTGCATTTTTTTGTCAATTAAGTCATCGTACTTTACTTATCTAAGAACTCGGGGCTCATGCCGCTACGGCGCTAATTTTTGATTATTTAGTTTTTTGAGCTTTTTAATTGATATATGTTACAATAATGCATGTCACGAAAAGCATAAAAAGCTTAAAAAGTTCCAAATGCCCAAAAATGCTCTTAGAGGAACGGTGCCTCATTTTCAATTGAGTTCATAGTCAATCTATTTGATCTCTCTTGTGAAATGGTCCTTCGGAGGTAGAAAGTAGAAACAATAACCATATAATTAGCTCGCTCGATTTATTTTAACTATGACTTTTATTTTAATCAAATGTAACAACATATCACTTACACATTACTCCACTATTTTGTTTGTTAAATCGCAAGTTTCCAACAAAGTAATTTAATTTAGTAACTTGATTTTTGTAATATTGTTGATTAGGAGGAAAAGAAAAAGAGGTAGAAAAAAAAAGAGTAATATAGAAAAGATGAGGATGGGATTTGCGTGGGAATTGAACTTAGGTAGAACAAAAATGGAGTAACAAATAAAAGATCAAGCAGCTATGGGGCGTGGGAATCGAACTTGGGTCACCCAAAACATTGATAGCATCCAGTGGCCAGAGCACCAAGATAATGCTTTGTGCTAGAAATGGGAAACTTTTTAATATTTATATTTATATTTAATTTACAATTTTTTTTTTGGTTGCCCCTTTTTATGGTTGCCCTAGCCTGAGGGTTGTCCAAGTCTTACCTTAGAGCCGGCCCTAGCTCGGAACAATCGATGGCGCAACCCCTTCCACTCTCACACGCATAACAACTCTTCTCCCACCTCTTTTCAGGAACCCTGGAGAATCGATCCCTTCTTCCGGATTCGTAAAGAACACCTCGGGCACGTACACCGTGCACACGATGTGAGCCCACCGCCCGTCGTTGGTGAGGCCATGAGGTCCCACCAGCGACTGGGCAGAGGCAGCAAGAAAAGGAACCAACATATTCCCATTTCCAGTTTGGGCTGATTGAGAGACTAAAGCATTGGGCTGAAAACCAATCACCTTCTGGAATACCCTTTACAAGGGGAGATCCATACCAAGTTGAGTGGACCATAAGGTCACACCCATCACAGACACAATCGGGTCTGAGGGGTCTCCGTGTGTGCTTTGGCACAGGCGCATTCGATCCCATCGTCGGCATTGCCCTCTCCTTTTTCTTTCACTTCGTTAATTCTCTCCGCGATTGAAACATTATTTTCTTCTGTTTTGTGTTCTTCAATTTCGCCGGTATTGTTTGAAATAGGACCGTTCTCTGCTTCTTGTGCATCGACTTCTTCTTCATCAGCATCTCCTCCTTCGTTCTCTCCCGTTTCATTGATATCGTTCGCAATTGAAGCATTCTGTTCGTCTTCAAGTTCTTCGATTTCAACTATATTGTTTGCAATAGGAACGATGACAGCAATCAAAACAGTTATTTCAATTTTTTTTTGTCTTCGGTGAATTTTTTTTTGCATTATGACATAATTTTTTACTTTTTAGAGTCTTAAAGTTTTCTTGCCAAGACAAATTCAAAAAATTTGACGTGAATCTAATAAAAATTGATAAACAAAATTATTGAACCATTAACTTAGGCCAAAGTGCCCCTAGAATTGAAAGAGGTGAAATTTGACGCTTCTGATTCTGTGAAGATCAGTGTGACATATCCCACAATACATGATTTTGAATCTCACATCCTCATCTCCTGTTTCCCTACAACATCATTTCCATAACAAAGTCCAACAACAACAAGCGCAAATTAAAGAAAGAGCAAAGTCGTGTATCATAATAATAATTTTCATAACGGAGGATTTTGATACGTAGTCCACAAATTGCGTGGTTATGATTCATAAAGTAGTAGCAAAAAAGAAACGATGCCCTAAACGATTGGGAAATGAGAGCCATGTTAGAAATATTTCCTATCTAAGTGTTAAATAGCCCACTTAGTCACATGGTAATTAATAGTAGTGCCTACTTCTATTATAGATTTAGTGGTGGTTTCAAGAAGTCCTTGACTTTCACCATTACACTTGTTTAATAATTAGTTTCTTTGATGGCAGGAAACTAGAAGGTTTAAGGAGAAAAATGGTGTCCCTAACCTAGCATCTATGTAAGCATATTATCTCTCCATCAAATTAAGGCACTCAAGACTAGAGGTGTCAAGTGGGCGGATTTGGGCCAAATTGGGTAAGTTACTAGTGGGTTGGGTCTTTAATGGGTCATTGACCCATTTAGACCCAATTAGTTATGAGCCCAATTACCCATACCCAACCCAACCCATTTATTTGAAATTAAACCCAACCCGCCTATTTACCCAATTACATATATATTAAAATTTAAAATGACTAAAATACCCATATACACTGAAATGACCATATTACCCTTGTATACTAAAATTACTATAATACCCCTATATATATTAAATGACCGATTTACCCTTGGATGCTAAAATTACTTAATCGAATGGAGATTCTGCTGAAATTTTAGGGATTTTTGGACTTAGCAGTTCAAAGTTTTGGGTTTTTCTTTTACTTGATTTTCTCTTCTAAATTGTTGGTGATTATTTTGTCCAAATTAGCTTATTTTTATCCAGATTAGCCCTAGGTTTGCCCCAGACATCGTTTTCTAGGCCCATTTCAATGATGGGAACTGTTTTATTTATTTTGTAGACCTCGACAATCCTTTTTTTTTTTTTTTGAAAATGTCAGAGTGACCTCGACAGTCCTTCAACCTTGCAAAACATCATGGAATTCAAGACTAAATGTATGAACCCTACTTACCCAGAAAAATGTATGAACATATGAATGTATGATCTGGAGTCTTTGAAATACATTTAATCACACACATTTTGTACATCAGGCGTCTACAAGACTACGCTGCTATGGGTCCCAATGCATATTTGAAAGTGTGTCTAGAGTTAAACCAGAATGTGGATAATTCCTACCGAGTAAATAATGTTTAGATTTTTTGGCAAAATAAATTTGTCGAGTAATGCGATATCAAATCATGTGAATAATGTGATTACTAACGTCCCATTTCAATGCAAGAAACAACAAAAAACGTACTCCTATTTTGTAAATGGAGCACACAAAAATTGACCTCTTTTTCGTTGTCTCGTGTGTGTCAGACGTTACCATTGTGCCTCATTCGATATTTGGGACAACACGAAACACTTGAAGTGAATTTTTTTTTTTTGTCGTTTCGCACATTGAACTGGCACAATGCTAGCATTCAGTGTACGGGAATGCGAAAAAAATGTCGAATCGATTTTCGTGGTGTTCACCATCTATAAACATTTTTTTTGTGTTCATCCGTGTATTGAACAGGAACAACGCCAGTTTTGATTATTACATTGTGGATGCTCTTAGAGTAGAATCGTTATTGACAGGTAACAATGAACAGTCACAACCTTTCATAAATTCATGCCACTTCCAAGAGATCCTAGAATTTAAACACATTTGTCCAGTCTCTTAGACGAGTACTGCTATGGGTACCGACGGTACCCATAGGGAAAATGCACCGACTGCCACCGGACGACCGTCTCCGGTCACCAGACGGCCGATCCGAGCTGTCCAAAAATTTTAAAAAATAAAACCGAGTGGCCCAACTCGAGAATCAATGGCATCCGAGGTGTGTAGGGTACTTGATCTGAGCACCCATTTTTCGTGTATATTTGTATATACGTGTATATACACGAAAAAGGGGTACTCGGATCAAGTACCCTACACACCTTGGATGCCATTGATTCTCGCGTAGGCCCACTCGGTTTTATTTTTTAACATTTTTGGACGGCTCGGATAGGCCGTCCGGTGACCGGAGACGGCCGTCCGGTGGCCGTCGGTGCATTTTCCCAATGGGTACCGTCGGTACCAATAGGATTTCTGCTCTTAGACATTCGAACAAGTTTGATACCAAGAGTAACTATGAAGGCTGGATGATTAGGAAAACTAAACAATCGCCGCGCTGAATAATTTAATCAACTTTGAAATTTAAATCCTTTGAAATCAGAAGCAATATTTTTCCAAGGGATTTCCTTGCTTTTGAAATGGGTTTGTTTTATGGGGTTGGTGTGGTTGAGAGAGACAGAGAGAGAGGAAGCAACTCAGAAGAGAGAGAGAGAGAGATAGAGAGAGAGAATTTGGTTCAGGATTTTTTGTTTATGCGAGAGAGGTACGGACGAGACTCGGGAGAGGGGGAGGAAATCAACCTGTGTTCCACTGTTTTTTTGTTGTGGGTCACGTGCATGAATTGTTGGGTCATTTAAGTTGATCTAATAGATGCTCAATAGAGATTCATTAATAGATGGGTTAAATGAGTTTAGACTCTAACCCAACTTATAAATGGGTTGGGTTGAGTCTATTTTTTAGTTGGTGAATTTGGGTTTATTAATGGGTTTGGGTTCAATTTATCAGTCCTACTCAAGACCAAGGTTCTGAATAATCAAAACATGCATACTTTACATGACACCTAAATCTAGAGTGTGTGAGTTTAGTGTTTAAATTGAACAACAATGGTTAAAGGTTAGTAAGATCTATTTTTTGATGCGTATGCTCATATGTGTATAATTTATCTTACAAGCCGGTCTTTACAAGACTTTGTCTCGAATTTAACCAAATTTTCCATTGGTGGACCTTGAGATTAATTCCCCAGAAATAGGCAAAGTGCGCGTAATCTTGCTGGACACATGAGTTATAAAAAAACAACAATTGGGAAAAAGAGAGAGTACCTTCTTGAGAAATTGAAGGGAGAGAGTAGGCCGGACTGCTCGCTGGCCGCCCATCCGAAGGCCTTCACTGGGTGTGTTTCTTCCGCTGATTTCCCCATTACCACCACAATCACCAACTTCTTTTGGAGAGAGAGAGAGAGAGAGAGAGAGAGAGAGAGTTGGGAGCAAGGATGGGATCAGGGGGGTCTAGTAGCGGCGACCGCCACGACAAGAATTTTAAAAAATGCAATTATTATATGTAAAAAAAAAATTTATGCCAAACTTTTATAGTTTCGCCACCACTAAATTTTTTTAGTATACATTTCGCCACTGCTAAGGTAAAATCCTGGTTCCGTCCTTGGTTGGGAGTGTGGTGGTGGATATATTTATACGTTCATCTGTCGGGTACAGTGGAATGGCTGAAGACTGAAGCAGGGAGTAGGAAGCCTTTATTTTATTTTTTGATCGACAAGGAAAGCCTTTATTGTGCCAACCTTTAATCAACCATCTCGCGCTCTCGCTCACAATTTTTGCATTGTGTTCGTACTCTGTCTCGCGCTCTCGCTCTTAATCTTCGCACTGCGTTCGTGCTTTCAATTCTCACTTTCTCAAATTTTAGTAAATTGAGTTGTGTTTTAAAAACGTTTTTACGCTTCCGCTTACGCACACAAATTTTGTGACCTATGTGCCAACGCAAAAGACAGTCGCTTTCCACCGCGAAATTTCCTACATGGGAGGGACCGGGATCCCTTTGCTCAGCCTCCCGCCGTCTTAGACAATTCTTTATCCCTCGTGTAAATATAAGAATTGGTGATCTCCTTTAGTACTGGGTAGATCAACTCTGTCACAGTTCGTAACCATCGGTTGAAAAATAACGAGCTTCGAGATGCGTTATAAGTTTGACTTGAGCAAGTCTTGAAAAAGCTTTAATCAAGTCGAACACAATCCAATCTCGAATAGCTTGAATTTTTTATACTACGTGATGAGTCGAACGTGCCGAGTAGCTTGATTAAGTTTGTTAGTTTGTATTCAATTACAATGGCGGAGAGATGTACACATGTTCTTTTTTTTGACTAACTCAAAGGAGTTGACCTTGTGGTCATGACTTTGGCTTGAGACTTACGAGTTTGTTACCGCGCTTTGGCTTGAGACATGTGAGTTTGTTACCTCCAAAGGTCTTAGGTTCGAAACAGTACACGTGCTATCATAATATCAGTCAACCTTCTTCCCTGTGTTGAATGGGCTCCCTGCTAGTAGACAATAGCATTGGCCCGGAAAGATTAGTTGATGTCAAAATTTGTTCCATTTTGTTGTTTTCTTTTAACAAACCTTTTAACTCATTTGTAATTTAAATTTTCACACACTTATCTCGCAGTTTAAACATTACATTTCCTTGATCGAATGATAATAACTTATTGGTAACTCAAGAGAAGCATTGTTTAGACGTAAAGTACAATAATGATGACTTATTTACTTGTTTTTTTATTCATCGGTCATTTTTGGAATGAACATTAATTTCGTTTCTTTTTTCTATTTCTTCTCATATACTCCAAGAAATCAAAAGGTACTTCTTTAAACAGTATATGCGAAAAGTTCACTGATAATTTTTTTTTTTTCTCAAAAAGTAACTAAATAAACAAGACAAATTAAACACACACATATTGGTTGTGTTCTTATTTTGAGTGCAAGTTTTCTTCTTTTATTACCGTTGTGTATTGAATTTTTCTCTGGAAATGTGTTTAATAAGTGCCCACAATGGTTGATTTTTGGATACACCACTAATTATGTAATTTGTCTCATGAGGAATATGAATAAATGAGATGAGTACTATGCATGACCAAAACACAAAAGCCTCTGAATATTTGAATAACACATGAAAGGTGGAAAAAGGGTTATCTATTTCTGAAGCTGCTACCCAAAACCATTTCAGGGAGATCTTGATAATATCCATAAAAAACAAGACTTAGATTTATTTTCACTAAGGACGCAAAAACATAGCACAGAATTGGCCACAAAATTCACAAAAGGAAAGAATTTTTTAAAAGTAAATATGAACCAGATCTTTTAAAATCCTATCCAACTAGCCATGTACTTTTCAACTCTGCACTTGTCCACATATTTTGGATTCCCACCACTTTGATTAAGGCCTCAGTCTCCATAATTTCTTGGTACAAGGGAAGCTTGCACCTCAAATGTTCATGAAACTTGTATAACCTTGTGATGGTAAATGCCAGTAAGATTGCTAAGTATCATCTCTTGTAATAATGATGTCGAAATCACTAACAGTCCACTCTAGGATTTCGTTGCCATCGATGTACACTTCAGCTCCCAAGTTAATCGACGGCCAATGTCTTTTCACCGGTTTGGTGCCTGGATCCTGCAGTATGATACACAACCATCAATGTGAGATAAGAGTTTGGATATAGCCTTATATGTCGTCAATTTAGCAAATCTTCTTCATGTTTAACATAAGGAAAGATAGGTAATCTGATATCCAAATGCAATGTTTACACTCATAATGCGGTTTCCGTACATGAAAGCATGCCAGATTTTACAGGAAAATAAACTCAAAAGGAAGTTATCAATGTGGAGACTCTTGAAATATCATATGTGATATCTAATGAGTTTAATGGAAAATTGAGCCGCAATCATCTTTATCATGCATAGTACGTGTTTTATGCTAAAAGACATGAACATAGTTAGGCAGTGTTTATTTGATTGGAATGAAGTTAATGAACTCATACCGACTTTTACAAAATCTGAACCATCGCAAGTAGGATTATTGCATTTCAAGGTCAAGCAATAAACTAGTCCATTCTTTCTCTAATCATTGTAGCAAATCAAACACTGTCTTAGAGAAGTTAGGAATTTGAGCATACCTGATAGAAATAGAGCGCCTGAGAAAGTTTTCCAACATTAAGTTCCCAAGTTCTTGGATCGCCAATCCAACCATCTCCTTTTTTTGTTGGGTAACCATATTCTCCCCAAACTGGGTGAGGGACAATTTGCACTATTTCCTGCGGTTGGGGATTACTATAAGGATCACAGAATCTTTTTGGCTCCTCAGTATACTCAGCATTGCCCGGGGAACAATACACGTGATAAGCCTCGTAGGGATAGTTATCTTTGTCTGTCCTATGGATACGTGTTCCATTTCGAAAGGTGTGATAAGGAGGGCAGTCAACAAGGTGGCTCGAGTTGCAGTATGATTGCAGGTCTGGGTTTATAATCATTTCACTGTATCTGGTGACATCCGTTGTGACGTCCCCATTGCAAGGTTGGCCATTGTTCTTCCAACAACTTCCGATGTCCATGAGGTACAACTGGCTTCTCGGACTCTTTCCTTGTTTTACGTCTAGAGTGAATCTCACTTTGAAATTTGGTGACTTTGGAACCTTGAAGGAAATAAATAAAAGTTAGAAAAGATAACTTTTTGCAATTTATCATGATCTTAATACCATTGAGCATATAAGCAGGGGGCAAATGATGCTACCATTGACATCAATCGTTTGAGACAATTAAGAATATGATAAAACTACTATATTCAAAAATAACATATATCTCATTCGATTTTAGAAAAATGCTAAAAGGAGTACATTGGCCTCAGGTTTGATAATAATTGTGAAAAGATGTGTTCTATATATGAAAACTATGAATCAAGCTAATATAAGAACGATATTTGTTTATTTTACATTTGAGGTAAATGAGCATTGTTGCTATTACCAAGGGGGCACCCCCTCTAACAATTGCTAAATTTGAGATAGTAATAACTAAAAACAAGCATATTAATATGTTACATACCAGTTGTGCTACAGACTACGAAAGAGTAGTCACGAAATGACAACGAATTAAAAAAAAAATATTCACATCAATTAGAAGTGTAAAAACAATTACAAATCAATAGTAGTTTCCTCTATCTGCTCTATTTACACGATTGTCTTTATAGCTTACACTACTAAGGCATGTTTTGGATTAAAAGTTAAGCCAAATTAATTTTTTACCCTTATTCAAAAAATTTCACGTTTACTCATTTTGCGTACATTTTTTTTTGTTGATTATTGATTCACCTCAACGAGTAGATCCAAAAAAAATAAAGAATTACTCATAAAACAAACTAAATTCTTTTCCAAAAAAGCCAAAAATGATCCAAGAGTCTATCTGTTTTGATTTCTTTTTTTCCATCGTAAATTTTTTTAAGATATTGATTCTAATTTTTTACTTTTTAAATTTTTGACATCGTGTCGAACCAATAATTCACAAAAGATCAACACAAAATTATTGAATCGACACAACTAATCAAATTGCTCACATAAATTTGTTACATTAATGATATAAGTACCGACCCATTTGTAGGGTACATATACATGAAAAAATGGTGTTTAGATCAAGCACCATGCACACATCGAATACCGTTGATTCCCGCGTGGGCCCTCGGTTTTTTTTAAAAAAATTTTAGGACGGCTCGGATCGGCCGGAGACGGCCCGGCGCGGCCGGTCGGTACGGTTTCCCTACAAATGGTTCGGTGCACATAGCATGACTTTGTTATGTGGTGATTAGGCTAAGAACCAGATCAACTTTGATACCAAATTTATGCACAACTTATTTTTAATAAAAATATAAATATTTGTGGGAGGATGGAGTAATAATTTGAACCTTTAGGGTCCCAAGTCAATACATTATACAACTTGAACGAAATATGATATTATTTCCATAGTATATATTTCTTCTTCAGATATAATAGTTTTCTGTCACTGTTGTTCTGATATTAATTTTGTATAGTAATATGATATTATTTCCATAGTATATATTTCTTCTTCAGATATAATAGTTTTCTGTCACTGTTGTTCTGATATTAATTTTGTATAGTACTAGTGGTTCGATTACTCAAAAGCCGTTCACGGTATGTTCGTTGGTTTCCATTCGTGGTCCCTAGCTTTTTTGATATTTTCTTATTTCATCGTAGTACGTAGCATATCACCACCATTGATTGGAAAAGATACCAACTCTCATACCCTAAATAAGGTGGCTTATTCTAAGGTAATTCTACAAATCCTATAAGTCAACTCTTCTGGCTCTCAAAATAAGCAAACTTGGTTTATTTGTTTGTTTTTATTCAAAATAAATAAATTTTGTATTTGTTAGTTCGCATTAATTTTGTTTTAAATTATTGGTTCGTCTTGACGAGAGAAACTGAAAAAGTAAAAACTTATGATCGAAATGCAATTTTTTTTTTAATAAAGACCAAACTTTATTTTAAAAAATTTAGTTTTAATCATAATTTTTTACTTTTCTGGTTCCCTCGTCAAAACGAACCAATAATCCATAAAAATTTGACGCGAAACTCACAAATGCGAATTTTTTTGAATAAAGACGGACAAATAAGCCAAGTTAACTTAGTTTGCCAAAAAAAAAACCTAAACTATTCCATAAAGCCAATTGGGAGGTGGTTATTGACCCTGCATATCTGAATTGTGGCCAACATTTGTTTGTGTGAGTGTGACACTCAAACATTCTCAGGACTCAAAGCGAAGCGAAATAAACGGACCCGTTATAAGTTTTTTTCAATGAAGAAAGATGTATTTTCTTCCATACATTCTGTCAAAAACCCATAAAATTAACTAAACATTTACAATTCTAGACTTTAATTGACTCCACAGTTTATCACTCTGAAATTCAAAAAAATAACTAAAAAATTTACAATCCTAGACTTTAATTGACTTGAAAGTTCATCACTCTAATCGCCCAAAAAACTAATAATTCATCAACCTAGACCTTATTATAATCAATATTTTACTTGTGCCCTTCATTAACTTCGCTGTTTGGACCCCTGGAGGTCTGATCTGGGCGATGTTTATGTATTGGAAGAACTTGATTTGGTAGGCCTAACACATAAGAGGGTCTACACATGATAAGAGGGTCTACACATGTTGGGGCTTTATCTTTGGGCATTTTGGGGAGGCCAGAAGTAGTGGATTTCCCATTAAAACTCTAAGAGCACCTCCAACAGCCACGCCAGTTGGAGAATTCCGGCAAACTGGCGAGGATTTCCATCAAAACCACGCCCAGCAGTCACGACATCCACCTCGCCATTTAAGCCTCAGCTCCAGCCCATCGCTGGGTGTGGCGAGCTTTTTGAGCTAGCTTCGCCTCGATTTCCACCCCGTCTCTTCTAGATCGATCTCCTCGCCTTCGACTCCATACTCGCCGCCGTCCATGGCGCCACCGGCGCCTTCCACCTCGTTGCCCCTGCATCGCCACCGTCCATACTTGTAGCAGTTGGGTTTGTGATTTTTTCATTTTCGTAATTAGATTTTTTCAGATCTGAGTAGCTATGAGGGAAACTAATTGACTGCTGTAAATACGGGGTTTGTGTAATTTTTGCCAAAATCATGGTTTGAACGACGACGACAAAGATGATTTTCAGTGGTGCTGAGAATTGCGGGGTTTTCTTTTCTTTCTTTTTCTTGTCAAACGGAAAAAGAATTGCTGGGTTTTCGATTTGTGAGAATTGGTGGGTTTTCGATTTGTGGGTTTTTTCAGGAGCCGTGCTAGAGGTACAGCAAAACAGGTACAAACAGCTTGCACAGATCTGTTTTGGACCCGTTTTGAGTCCCGTAAAGATGATCGGAGCCGCTCATGTTGTTCAAAATTTAATTTTTAGGGTCTCTGTAAAAAATCATCTCAATCCGATATCGGTAAGGGCGTTTACGAATCACCTAACTTTGCTTCAGAATTTGGAGCAAAGTTAGGTGATTCGTAAACGCCCTTACCGATATCGGATTGAGATGATTTTTTACAAGGACCCTAAAAATTAAATTTTGAACAACATGAGCGGCTCCGATCATCTTTACGGGACCCGAAACGGGTCCAAAACAGATCTGTGCAAGCTGTTTGTACCTGTTTTGCTGTACTCATATCATTTCTGTTTTTTCAGTTTGGGGCTTCTGATTTGGGGGTTTTCAGTTTAGGGTGTTGAGAATATTGGGCCAAATGGCTAGACTGTTGAGTGTTACACTTATTTGGTGACTGGCTAAACCCTAATTTCTAACCAAAATGGTTAAAAAAAAACTTAGGCGGTTGGAGATGCTTCAAGAGATTATAAGTTTTGTGTTTACTCGTACAATGTCTATTAAGTAGCAAAAACCGGATTAACAATATGGAGATAAACAATAAATCAAGATTTACAACAAGGACGTTGTCAATGACAAAAAAAACTTCATACTTATGACACGTGAAAGCCTACGACATATTAAACTTTTTCGTACTCTTGGTTCTTGTTTTTCCATCTTTGACTTTTTATAGGTTTAGTTATCCAAAAAATAAAAAAGAATCGCCAATGAATAAAAACTCACGAGGTAAAGTGGAGTTATCAACATCAAAGCAATCTGCCGCTCTCGGACTACCCATATTTGGAGCTTCTTCGCCTACTTCATTGCATTGATTCCATGCCTCTATTGCCACTCTAAGACCATCTCTTCTCATCCCAGGATCACCAATGGCTGATGTGTACACTTCCTCAGCCAAAACAGTAAATCTAAGACATAAAAATGAAAAAAAAGATAGACAACAAAACTGCAATAACCGCTTAATTTCATTAGACCTCATTGTAATTGCTTTGGAATGAGCAGAAAACAAGTATTTTGAACCTATAAATAGAACGTGTACACGCTGTGCCATAACTAAGCTCCTTTTATCCACATGTTTGTTTCTTTAATTTATCCACACATTATCTAAATCTTCATCTGATCCTAATCAGTATATCAGCAGCAGAAGCAAATGATGAAAAACCCACACAAGATTTATACCAAACAAGATATTGACAGAGTAATCAAATAGATGATGTTGTTTTAGCTTATAAGAAATAAAATAAAATAAAAGGTAACCGATAACTATCTAATCCTAAAAATTTGTAACAGGCCAAGATCCAAACTGTCTTTCGAAATAACATGACGTAAGATCAAAGTAGGAAACATTAGCCGGCATTGGAATAAACTGATTTTAACACATGCTAAATCACCATAATTCGCTAAAATAAAAACACAACAAAATCACATATACGCATAAAACACAAACATCAAGCATCGAAATTGGCAAACCCCATTATCAAAGATTCTACTGACAGGCCCATCTCTTGGTTTATAACCTTGACAAATCGAATCCTACACCAACTCTAACAGGCTCGTCGATATAATTAATGACAGGAAGATAAGAAAAGGAAAAAAAAAAAACTACTGAGAGTCCAAGATCTTGCTATTTCTTGTACTCATCACCTAGCCACAATCCTGAACTTTCCTGTTTCTTGTTGCTGCAAAACAAAAAACAAACGAAACAATAACCCATTAGCATACTATCCCGTACGAGATTAAATTATTTACACCATCGCTATGCAATCAATAACCAAAACAACAAGGAAACTATTGCAATCAATTGACCAAAACTAGCTACTGTATATACCTTCTTCCACAGCTCAGTGTGTTTCTTGCAAAACCCAGCAACAACAGCCCCCTTGTTCCTCCCTTCTCTGTACTCAATACAGAGCTCTTCCTTCAACCCACACCCCACATGGAACGCCAACGGGCACTTCGGCTCAGAACAATCGATGGCGCAACCCCTTCCACTCTCACACACATAACAACTCTGCCCCCACCTCTTGTCAGGAACCCTGGATAAATCGATCCCTTCTCGGCCTTCCGGATCCATAAAGAACACCTCGGGCACGTACACCGCGCACACAATGTGGGCCCACCGCCCATCGTTGGTGGGTTTCATGGCCCCACCAGCGACTGGGCAGAGGCAGCAAGAAAAGGAACCAACATTCCCATTTCCAGTTTGGGCTGATTGAGAAACTAAGCATTGGGCACAAAACCAATCACCTTCTGGAATACCCTCTACAAGGGGAGATCCATAGCAAGTTGAGTGGACCATGAGGTCACACCCATCACAGAACACAATTGGGTCTGAGGGGTCACCGTCTGTGCTCTGGCACACGGCGCATTCGATCCCATCATCGGCATCGCCCTCTCCTTCTCCGTTTTCTTCCGCTTCGTTAATTCTCTCCGCGATTGAAACATTATTTTCTTCTTTTTCGTGTTCTTCAATTTCGTCGATATTGTTTGAAACAGGACCGTTCTCTGTTTCTTGTGCATTGACTTCTTCTTCATCAGCATCTCCTTCTTCGTTTTCTCCCGTTTCATTGATATCCTTCGCAATTGAAGCATTCTGTTCTTCAAGTTCTTCGATTTCATCGATATTGTTTGCAATAGGAACGCTAGCCGCTTCTTGTGCATTTTCTTCTTCTTCATCGAATGGGGGTTTGTACTCGACGTTGAGGTCGAAGGGAGAAATCGGTTCGTCTGGGACGAAGTCGGGATGGGGAGCCCATACCCTTTTCTTGGCCGGCAAACAGAAGGCGGCAGCGGCAGCGGGGAGTGGTGGCGGTGGGTCCCGCGATTGTTTTCTTTTTTTTGCTGGAAGACAAGATAACGAAGCCGAGCCGCGGTTTTGGTGTTTTTGCTCCAGATCTTGTTGCATGAGCCTGTACCTCTTGAGAGGCGGTAATTCGTGAAATTTGCTCCCCATTTGTGTGCTCTGAGTGAGTGAGTGTGTGTGTGAGAGAGAGACGGAGAGAGAGAGAGAGAGAGAGAGAGAGAGAGAGAGAGAGAGAGAGAGATTGGAGCGTTGCAGGTTTTGGGAAACAAAGAAATTTGAATGGAGTGTTTGAAGTTTTGAATTGGGGGAGTGAGGGGGAAGAAAACCCGGGAACAAGAAAATTTTAAGGGAAACTGTTTTTGACACAAAACAAAAAGGTTTGAATTTGGCGGGACGCCAAATTTAGATGCCCTCCATTTAAGTAGTACTACTATATTATCTATTCATTCGAATTAGATGCCAATTATTGGCTGCTTTAGAACAACTTTATCAGTTGAGGTTTTAGCTATTTTATCTAAGCAAAATCTTCAAACGAGCACTACACTAGATTAGGTAAAGGCTTAGCTAAAATCCATCTATGAACAGTGCTTAGGTAAAATATACCTAAGCATTATTCACCATGTATGTAGTATTTTATTAATTGTTTTCTCTCTCTCCCCCTCCCTCTCTTTTCAGAAAATAAAAGTAATAATATTTTAATAGAAAATAAGTTAAATAGATAGTATTAGTGTAGTGTTGAGAGAGATATGAGTAGGTAAAATGAAAAAAATACACTGTTTACTAGCATTTTTACATAAGTACTGATAAACTTGCTCTTATGTGCTTTATGATGCACATTGCACACTAAAGGAAAATAATAAAGAAAAATAGAAAAAATAGCACTTCATAGTTCATCAAAAGTGACTGGATACATGAAACCCGGTTCATGAAAGTGTCCATGAAACAAAATTAATGGTCTAGATTCACAGCACTATGAATCTGGACCATTCATTTCTTTTCATGGATATTTTAATGGATCGGATTGCATGTATTGTACCAATCTTTATAGTTTATACAATGAACACTTTCGATGTAGGTAATTCACAAATGAGCACTTAATACATGAGTTCAAAAGCAAGGTCCACTTTCTTAATGACAAAATTTAGAAAGATAGAGAAAGAAAAAGATATCTACTCGTGGCTTATCTTTGAACGACAATCTATATATCTTTAAAAATAAGAGTATATATCCAAAAAGATTCGTGCGAACCTCTTTACCACACAATTTCCAATATAGAAAAGTACTAGTAGTGCAATTATGCATTGATTTTGTCAAGAACAATTGTAGCATCTTATGTATTTATTTATTTTTTGTCGCATTATTCACACTCTTGTGTATATATATATTTATGTCAGTTCAATAGAATAGAGTTAAGGTAATTCTAATTCTTGAACATACTATTGGAAATTTGTGGAGCCATCACTGTCCTAAGATGTTTGTCTATTGTGGAGACTTCAACCCTTCTAAATTCATGACTTTACATGGTCGAGTTTGAAAGATAAGACTCCCGAAAAAGTTAGAGCATAATTATAAAGTTGTCTTGTAAATATGCTTATTGCGGTCAATTTCATCTGTAATATTCTTATGGTCATTTTTATAGTAAAATAAATTTGTTATACAAATTTAAAAACAAAACTTTTAAGGACATTCGGAGTCATTTTATGGACAGGAGTAATAGTGGTTGCTATAAGTGGTAGAGTGGTAGTAGTGGTGCACACCAGCCCGTTAGGCGTTAGCCGGCCAACCCAGTTCATTTTTTTTAAAGATTTGTGTATATGTATTAGGCCCATTGGACTGGGTTGACTTTTAAGCCCGCTTGGTAAATGAGATAGATTTAGGAATATCTCTTAAAACTAAGCCAACCCGACCCGTATAAAATTTATGACAATGGTCTGCAATCTGTATTATATATTTCTACTATCAAACAATAGTAAGAAGGGAAACAAAACAAAACAAAAACAAACCAACTATACACACACACACACACACACACATATATATATATATATAATGTATATATTGTCAAAACTAATAAAAAAAATTAGTAACAATACTAACTGTGAAATGCAAAATAAAATTTAAATTCTGGGATTGTTCCATATACTGCTAAAGCAATATTCTGTGATAGATATTTGGAATAACAAATTTGTATATACATCTTTGCAAAAAAAGAACGAAATATTATAGTATCCCATAGTGGGCTTTGCCCTCAAGGCATCTTCTAGTGAATGGTGAATCGGTTCTCAAAGATTAGTTGAGATGCATAGAAGTTGATCCGTTATTTAAAAAAAAAAAAACTAATACAATTACGTACGAGTAAAGTACTTTACGGCATTCGATAGGCTCACCATTTTAGTTTAAAATAAACGAATAAGTCAAAAGTTGAATTGTTAAATTGCGTGCAATGTCAAGTCTTCTAGGAACTGTTTAATTGGGCCTTTTCGCCAGCTATTTGAGCTATTTTAAATACTCCTATCTTTTTTGGCCTTTTAAATATTTCAAACTGATCGATGAACCATCAATTATAGGAAAGTCAATAAAAATAAATTTTAGACAAGCCCAATGGAAGCATAGAAAGAAAATACGCGAAGGTATGTCACGAAAGTGACATCCAAAATTCCTAAAAAAAAAAATACAATTTTAAAACTAATTTTAATGTGATGTGAATAAAAAATCAGTCAATTGAAACTACATTATCACCGGTGCGCAGACACATGATTTTCACTCAGTAAGGGCCCGAATTACATGTATTTCTACATTAGTAACAAAAGGGAAAATGACAGCCAATGACGCGTTTTGATAAATAATACCCGCCACAGACATTTTCAGTATTAACAAATGTTCTCAGCATATCCTTGGCGGGTATTATTTGTCAAAACACGTCATTGGCCGTCATTTTCCCGTAACAAAAACATATAATCCAAATATATTTGCAACTATCTAGTTCTTAGAATGAGAGGAAATCGTGTGTACGTAATGACTATTCAATAGTGTACCTACAATAAAATATATATATGGTTGATAACTTGAAATTTTAGACAGTTTTTTCACAAATATATAGAAACTTTATGAACTTTTTTTCCCTCGAAAGATTTGCTGAGTCGATTGTATAGAATTTTTCCACATTAACCTTAAAAACTGGCAAAATTAGCAGGAGTATTTGGAGTTGTGCAGAGCCCGGACACCTTCTACCACCCCTGTGTCCACCCCTGAAAATTACAACCTTAACCTTTCTATTATAACAACAGTAGTCAATCCTATATTATAATTACGCATGTGCCATAAGGGAGAAAGATAATGGAGATTGATTTTTATTGTCAACATAATGCAAAGAGATGCAGGTGCTAACAGTGGTGAAGCAAACCATGAGTAGTATTTGATTGCAAGTTACCGCATCCCTTGATCCCCATGTACCCAAAACTTACTCGATGCTTATGAGGCACTGTCACGTGATGCTACAGAAATCTCCAACGCCACACATTTATAAGTATTCCATGATTAAGGGTATGACTCTCATACATGTATAGTGTTAAAAAAGCTCTGGGACACCATGTGACGGTGCCCTAATAATACTGAATAATTACTCCTATATATATAAGCTCCAATCACCCCATCCCTGTCGCTCGACCTCATGGTAGGGCAGCTACGTACACTGTACGGTATATTGAGGGGGTTCGTTGAGCTGAAAAAATGCATTAGGATTTTGTTTTGTTTTCTTAAAATATTGTCGATACATACGTAGCCAAAGTAAATAAAAATTCAATATAAATTTATGAGTAAGTACGTAATATAACTTAACGAACAAAACAACCTAGGCTAAATAACTTTTCAACCTTTTACATCTTTGTCACTGTGCCAAGAAATCTTTGGCCGAACGACATGAGTTACAGAGTATTAGTGAAAGGACCGCAAGAAGGAATTAATTTCAATAACAGCCTACCAAATCTGAACGCAGCCTCGCTATCACGTGGACCTGCCATCTCAATCACACGAGGTTAGTTAATTAGTCTTCTTTTTTTTTTTTTAATAACCGAGGAACAACATTACAGTCAAGTCACAATTGGACTCTGTTGCACAAACCAAATCTCGGAAGAACTAGCGCGGCTACACTAATCACGGCCCTCACTTACTATCAAGGTACTCACCCGGTGGGAAATCAAACCCCTAACCAAGGAGAGTACTCCCAAAGTTAATCATTCGCCCTTACCACTGGGTGTGTTAGTTAATTAATTAGTCTTCCCTCCTCAACAAACAACACATTATCGAGATGAGATTAAATTCTTTACACCATCGGTGTAACACATTTGTTTATTCCAAATCAATTATATTACGTCACGTCGCTATATTTTATTGATTTGGACCATTGTTTTACAACGTGACGCAATATAATTGATTTGAAAAAAATAAATGTTTACACCGGCGGTGTAAAGAATTTATTCACTTTTGAGATACCCTCTTCAATAAACAGCACATATATTAAGATAATTGGGGTGTTAGTACGTTAATTAATCTGAACACTATTATTAAAAAAAGATAAAAGTATATACCTTTGGTCCTTTGCTCAGTCATGAAAGATATCATCTTAACAAACCAATGGATTTAATAGATGAAAAGACACCCCTTGTCTCAGAGAATGAATAGTTACACCCACAACACAAGTTTTACGTGGTTTTTCGAAATCGAGTACATGCGTTCACGAAGGAAACGGAACAATATTCACGGAGACAAACCTTACAAGAAAGTTCTCTCTCAAACTCACTACACTCTCTCTGTAATAGTTCAACTTTTTTCATCAGCAATCTCTTCCTCTCTCCTTCACTAATCATTGTTCCCAAACTCTCTCAATAGTTCCAATTCACATCACAAACAAACACAAACACGAAAAAAAAACAAAAAACAAAAAACCCAAATGGTAAGGGCGTGACTCTCATACATGTTTAGTGTTAAAAAAAGCTCTGGAACACTATGTGGTGGTGTCCTAATAACACTGAATAATTACTCCAATATATGTAAGCTTCAATCACCCCGCCCCTCACTCGACCTCATGGTAGGGCGGCTACGTACACCATAAGGTATATTGAGGGGGTTTGTTGGGCTGAAAAAATGCATTAGGATTTTGTTTTGTTTTCTTAAATATTGTCGGCACATACGTATAGCCAAAGTAAATGAAAATTCAACACAAATTTATGAGTAAGTACATAATATAACTTAACAAACAAAATACTCAATAACTTTTCAACATAGTAAAAATGTTAAATTTACATAGAGCTTGATCTAAAAAAAATTTCTTTACGCCTTTGCCACCGTGCCAAAAAATCTTTGGCCCAGCGACATGAGTTATTAGAGAATGGACCGCAAGAAGGAATTTCAATAACAGCCTACCAAATCTGAACGCAGCCTCACTATCACGTGGACCTGTCATCTCAATCACACGGGGTCTGCCCTCTTCAATAAACAGCACATATTAAGATAGTAATGAGGGAGAGATTTTTCAGGGCCGACCGATATATCTTACGTGGTACTCGTTCAGTGCATCAGAGCCGTCCGATATACTTTTGGACGGCTCGAATTGAAATTCTCTCTCTTCTCTCACTCTCACCCCAACACTTTTTCTCTCCAAATCTGAGCCGTTCAAACACGAAATGGATGGCTTGGATGCGCGAACAGGCACCACGTGATACTCGCTCAGCACTGAATTTTTTTTCGTAATTGAGGTGTTAGTGTGTCAATTAATCTGAACACTCTATTATTAAAAAAAGATAAAAGTATATATACTCAGTCATGAAAGATATTATCTTAACAAACCAATGGATTTAATAATAGATGAAAAGATCCTCCTTGTCTCATAGTCTGAATAGTTACATTCCTCCTATGTTATCTATGTTCTATTAAAGCTGGAATAATGAATTTCGTTCTACGGTATTTGTAAGTAAATTTCGAATCTTACTGTTTAAATTACATATACACATCAAAATTTTCAAAACGCTGTAAATGGAAAAATTGAGACGACACTTACAAGATATTGAAATGTGCTTAAACTGCACACGTTTTTTTATGACTTCATTTGACATTTGAGGCACATCTTGTATGTGATTCTTTTAGTAGAGAGACAGATCAAGACCCTCTCATAGAGTTTCTCATATGATGTAAGATATCATGATCTTATTAATCATTCGAGTCGATCATTTTGAAGGCCTTAATATGTCTACAATCCATGCAAATAGTGAGGTAAATCAACCATCGGTCTACTACGAAAGAAGAATATTTGTCATAAAAGAATTATTGGCCGGATTCTGATTGTTTATTTTTTTTGGACAAACATGATTTGATCAAACCTTTATTAATATTTGATCAATCTGATTTTTAGTACGGATGATAAAACATATGTAGGCTTACAAAATGAACGACTTTAATCATCTAACGAGACCTTGACAGAAAGAACCATCACATGGGAGGATCGTGATTCTGTAGAAGGGATCTTAATCTTCTGTTCGAATTCCTTACGATATGCAATTGAAACAAGTTCTTTCTAATGGTAAAAATGGGGCTTTTGAATGTGGGGCTGTTCTTATTTTATCTGAGGGAATTGGCTCTTTTGATCATATTTCTCCCGAGATGAAAGAAATTAAATAAAGACAAAACTAAAAGTTATAAAAAAAAAAGTTAGTCTGTGTTTGGATTACAGGTATCTTAGAAGGGAATGAGGATGTGATTCTGGAACTCTAACATTTCTATGTTTGTGAAAAGTGAGAATGATAATTAAATTACTAATCTCCCAATCCAGGAAAAATTACATTCTTGAATACAGGAGGAATCTAATCCCTCCCACTCCTATGGGATGAGAATCTTGAATTCCTAGCTTGATTTATATAAAAAGGAAACGTTTGACTTTAAGATATTTTCAAAATAAATGATTCATAGAGAATATTACTTAATTAATCCAAACGTCGGAATAAAATTTCTATTCCTACAGAAAAATTACGAGCATCCAAACTGAGCCCAATTGAAATGGGGATAATCGGTAATGGGTTTCGAAAATACTAGTACTATTGTTGATAGTAGAGAATGACAAGGGCATGGTCTTGATGCAGACTGCAGAGCATAAACCGTCAAGGATGGGCTGAGCGCCGACTAAGCATGGTCTTGATGCAGACTGCAGAGCATAAACCGTCGAAAATACTAGTACTATTAGGATCCTTTCTTTTTTCTCTTTGTATGTTTTTGGACGAGTTTGCACGCATTACGGGACTAAAAAGATCAATCTTTGCCCTTTCGGCCAAATTTTCTTTTGGATTTTTTTTTCATAAATTTTTTTAGGGGAATTTAATTAGCCATCCTTTTTACCTTACTTATTTAGGTGTTCATCCTAATGTGTTTAAATACTTATCTTTCCATCCTCAAATTCAATTAAATCCTAAACTACCCTTTCTTTATCCTAACTTTTCAAATCTCTCTCTTTCTTTTTTAATATTTTCTAATTATCTCAATTCTCTCTCCTCTTTCAAACATTTCTCTCACCTAATTTTTTAAATTTTTTCTCTCTCCTAATCTTCTCTCATATTTTCATTCCCCTAAAATCTGAAAATAAAACACGACTCTTATAAAAACGAATGTGTAAGCCAAAAAACATGACAAAACATGATCAATTAACAAAACATGGCAAAACCTGATCGATGTACATGAACAAAACAAGATCAATTAAAAAACATGACAAAATCAAAAAACATGGCAAGTTTCGAGAAATGTAGGTTTCGAACGAGGTAAATGAATAAAACATGATCAAATAAAAAACATGACAAAAATCAGAAAAAAAAAATGACAAGTTTTAAGAAGTGTAGGTTTCAATCGAGGTAGATAACAAAATATCATCAAACAAACATGACAAAAATCAAAAACTTATCCCACAAATACATCATGATAAACATGACATAGTTCTGCAAATTCATCGCGTTTCGTAAATTTCGAACCACCAGCCGTGGTTGAAAATCAATCAAAACCAATTCACAATATATATAAAAAAAAAAAACTAAACTACAATGAAACTCAAAACAAACACAGAAACCATTGAGAATCAAAAACTGGAATATTAATTCTATACGTTACTTCGATGACTTCATCAAAATTCCTAGAGACTGATGCTCCAATTAATGGGGTAGATATGCCATGGGGCTTCGTAGGGGTAGATCCAATACCCTTTGTTGCTCGTCTGCTACCTTTTTGGTTTGCATCGCTACTCACCCTCCGATCAACACTCTAGATCTACCGGATTCTCGAGAGATACGGCACCAAGCCATGAACTGCTCTTACCGAGTATGCCAATATTTATTTACCAAAGGGTCTTGACGAACTTGTTAAACTTCGGGCACCGGTACCTTCGCCACATTGTAACTTGTGCAACATCAGTTCGTGATGATTAATTTCGAGCGCACGATCGACATCATTGCCTGCCGCGACGACGGCTTCATATCCCATCAATCCGCCGTGTTTTGTAACGCTAGAGAGAGAGAATGGATATTTTTTTCTCTTCTTTTGCTTCTTGTTTTCTTTGAACAACTTTTCTTCTGCTTTTGAATAGAAAAATGGCGTGTTCATCGAGTTTATGCCACGTCAATCAAGGGTGTGGATGATAATGAGAAGAGGCCACATGTTTTAGTTGTTAGATCATGACAGTATGGTGGATAGAAAACTCATTGAAAGGCTACTTACAAACTCTGCAGAATTCCTATCATTGTGGGTAAGTTGAATAGAAACGGTTTGAAATAGGATTTGCATAATCCCTTTAATCGTGGGGATAGGAAACCTATATCCCTAAAAGATCAGATTTGAACGAGGACGAGAAAATGGGATTTCCTAATTCCTGAAATGGGGGGTAGGGGCATGATAATTAAAGAAAATTTAATTATTCAATATACAAATATATATATATATATATATATAGGGGTATAATGGGGTACATTAAAATTTGAGGATGAGAACATAAGTATTCAAACTTGTTAGGATGAACACCTAAATAAGTTTCCCAAACAGGATGGCTATTTAATTTCTTCATTTTTTTAAGTGTAAGTCAAATTTTTACTTTATTTTTTCCGTCTCGATGATAGTTAATCATAAAACAATACTGTAAAAATTTAGACTAAAATTTTAAAAAATATAATGTAATATTATAACGAAAAAGACAAAAAGAAGTCGATCTTTATTTGGGTATATCCTTCATTGAATCATATAAATTCCCTTCAACTTCAGCTTATATTTTTTTACTTTTTTAATTCTTCCAATTAACCAGAAAATAATACTACTATAAAAATTAACTCAAATTTCTTTTTTTTTAAAAATCGTGTCGAAAAATCTAGGAAAAATTTGGAAAAGGGGCCCTCAGTTGTGCACCGCTTTTATGAAC
Source organism: Rhododendron vialii (assembly GCF_030253575.1). Classification (NCBI taxonomy): domain Eukaryota; kingdom Viridiplantae; phylum Streptophyta; class Magnoliopsida; order Ericales; family Ericaceae; genus Rhododendron; species Rhododendron vialii. The sequence goes on from NC_080562.1 coordinate 37,135,220, forward strand.
CAACAACAACCCGCTCCAGAAAGAAACGAAAAACCGCGTGGAAAAGTATAATAATGAAATCCAACTGTCGAAAGGGCATTTCCGTATTTCAACCTCCCACGGCTGTCCTCTCTCTCTCTCTCTCTCACAAAATGGAATGGACATCACCGTTCATTACAGCACACCAACTACCCGTCCCGTATATGGAGTAGTACCTACGTCCATTCCTGTATATATTTAGGCGCCTCCTCTCCTCCCTTCTCGCAACAATCATTGCTTCCCCGAGAGATTTTCTCTCCCTCTAGTCCCCTGTTCTTCTCTCTCAAGTCTCCTTTACTCTCTCTCTCTCTCTCTCTCTCTCTCTATACCGATTGATCCTGGTCCGAACCCAATCCGTAAGTCGATCCAACTACGCTTGTAATCGTGTTTTATGCATCGCAATTTAAATTCTGTGCTGATTGAAGTCGTTTGCTATCTGGGTACTTCTTGAATTTTGCTTTTGTAGATCTGTAGACTGCTTCACTAGCTTTTTTGTTCAATTCTTGATTCTTGAAAGCTTGTGAAATTGATCACACTGGAAGACCATTGACGAATTCACTTTAGATCTGTTAAATGTATATACTATTCATGTGAAAAAGCCTCGAATCTTTACGATGGGTTTGTGTACTTTCTGCATTTAAGTGTCGGATCTGGAAATTTCCAGTTGTTTGTGCACTGATTGTTCTGTTCTACTACTTCATTTCCTAGACACCTTTTATAATGATATAGATAGATGATGAACGGAGTATTCTAGAATTTGATCCGGTGGTCAACGGCTGAGTCTTAGGGTGTTGCTCCCTCCCAAAATGTCAAGGTTCAACTCCTTTGGGTCAGTTCACATTGGCCCCTTGCTAGTGGATGGTAGGATTGGCCGGAGGATTAGTTGACGTGCAGTTAAGTTGGTCCGAACACCTGAGTCAAAAAAGAAAAGAAAAAGGGGGGAGTATTTAGAATTGGAGCTGTGCAGCGATTGACTCAGTTTCAATGAGCCCAGTTTGCTTTGTGGGGCTATTGTAGTTCCATCCCTCCCAAAATGTCAAGGTTCAACTCCTTTGGGGTCAGTTCACATTGGCCCCTTGCTAGTGGATGGTAGGATTGGCCGGAGGATTAGTTGACGTGCAGTTAAGTTGGCCCGAACACCTGAGTCAAAAAAGAAAAGAAAAAGGGGGGAGTATTTAGAATTGGAGCTGTGCAGCGATTGACTTAGTTTTAATGAGCCCAGTTTGCTTTGTGGGGGCTATTGTAGTTCCATTAATTTGAAATAAGATATTCAGAATCGAAATTTATAATGGAATCCAAATGACCTCTGGATTGATGAGAAAATATCCTTTCAATTGGTTGGAATCCGTCACTTGAATTATATAGATTTTGTTGGATTATATGTTTTTCATTGTTTACTTGAGATTGTGAGTGGAAAGATTTAAAATGCAAATGATTATCGTTTAAGTTTTTCTAAATTTCTTTGGCGGATTACTCTGTCACAAGACTCACAATGCTTTGAGTTGAATTGAGAGCTAATGACCATCTACTTGTTTATGTGTTTTGTTTTAGTTGTCTTTCTTTTCTATAATGTTGCCCTCAGCTGATTTGATTTTAGTTTATGGTTTGTTTCACAACCAGTGTTATTGAAGTTTAATGAAAGGCGATACGTATCTTACGATTCGGTCCGTTTAGAGTTAGAATTGATATGTATCTTTTGCTTGGAAAAATGTTACGATACGTTATGTATCTTACCTAGGACATTGAAACGATGGGGCCAAGTGTGACCAGAACCACCCCACTTCTTCAAAAGCCTACCATTAACATCATAGAATTGAAGCACAAAAGGACGTGTAGCAAAAGATAGCCCTTGTTTTTTTTAACATGTAAACCTGTGGCCTGTGGGTTCTGCTAAATAAACCTCACCACATCCAATTTTATGAAGCAAGTTTTCCAGTGCATTAAGAGAGTCATAGGTGTGTTAAGACATTTCAGAAATGTTCTTAGTACCAATCTGGGACGGACTCTTTTCACCTTTTTTTTGTTCTTTCTTCATTTTGTTTCTTTATGCATTGTGTCATTCACACGCTTAGTCACATAAGACACTTTCAAGCTCACGCTCTCACATGTGCATTATGTGACGTAGTCAGCGTGTTATCCGTTAGATACAATTCAATGAATTCATGTTAAGTTGGCTATTATTCTCCCCAAAGACAATTGAATGGGTCACTGATTGGTGTACAAATAATATCGTAAGCAAATACACAGATTTTAAAATTCCATTGTTGACTTTAGCTGTCATAACTTTTTAAATCAAAATAGGCAATTTGATAATTTTTTGTTTGTTAGTTTTAGTATGCTAGATATACTACTGGATAAATCCTGGCTTCCTTCCCTTTATCTGAACGTATCTCACTCTTAGAGTAAATATTATTCCTATTCCCATAGAACCCATGATGTGATGCGCGACACATGATTCCATAACTTCTGCAACCAAACCATATTATATGGTTGCAGACATAAAATTTGCATCTATCAAAAATTATTAATAGATGCAATAGAGTTTGCATTTTACATTGTACTCTATTTGTTTAATTTTTTAAACTCATATGTACCCTTATAGAAAGCCTCCGCACACGCCGTTAAAGCACAACTCTAGACACAGTTGTGTCCGGAGCCGTTCGATACATGTGGACCCATGTGCATTGAAGGTTTCGAGTCACGATTGTGTCCGGAGTTGCATTTTCAAGTTGTGTGTGTAGCGTTGCTCTTACTCTTATTCACATATTCCACTTTACGCAATGCATACCTGGATAGGATACAAATGGGGAGCGACAAAAAAAAAAAGGAAACACGGCACTGTGGAAGGTATCCCATTTCGACAACCTTGATTACAGCGCCAAAAAGAATTCACGTGTTTCCTATATTTATTTTAAGTTATCTTTTCTCCTTATTTTGTATATATTTAGGATTAGAGCTCCTCAGTAATTGCTTTAGTTTCTACTTTAATTTCATTTCGGGGTAAGATTTATACTCTGCTTCATGGAGTTATTACTCTCACCATACTAAATCTAATCTCATGGAATTCTGAAAGTTCATAGGTTTCTGGTTTTTGGTATATTTTGCAGATTCTGTAAATAGAGGCTTCTCTAATATGGCTGAATATACCCCAAAGAACATCCTTATTACTGGGGCTGCTGGATTCATTGCATCTCATGTTGCTAACCGGCTTATCCGGAACTATCCTGACTACAAGATTGTCGTGCTCGACAAACTCGATTACTGTTCAAATCTCAAGAATTTACTTCCTGCTCGATCATCTCCCAACTTCAAGTTTGTTAAGGGGGACATTGCAAGTGCTGACCTCGTCAACTTCCTCCTCATCACTGAATCTATCGACACAATAATGCACTTTGCAGCCCAAACCCATGTCGATAACTCCTTTGGTAACAGCTTTGAGTTTACCAAAAACAACATTTATGGAACCCATGTTCTTCTAGAAGCATGCAAAGTCACTGGCCAAATTAGAAGGTTCATCCATGTGAGCACTGACGAGGTCTATGGAGAGACTGATGAAGATGCTGTGGTGGGAAACCATGAAGCTTCCCAACTCCTTCCTACTAATCCCTACTCCGCAACAAAAGCTGGTGCAGAAATGCTTGTTATGGCCTATGGGAGATCGTATGGGTTACCTGTGATAACGACCCGTGGAAACAATGTTTATGGCCCAAATCAATTTCCTGAGAAACTAATCCCGAAGTTTATCCTCTTAGCCATGCAAGGGAAGGTTCTTCCGATTCACGGGGATGGTTCTAATGTCAGGAGCTATCTGTACTGCGAGGATGTTGCCGAGGCATTTGAAGTCATTCTTCACAAAGGAGAAGTTGGTCATGTCTACAATATAGGGACGAAAAAGGAAAGGAGAGTAATTGATGTAGCCACGGATGTATGCAAACTTTTCTCTATGGATCCAGAAACGAGCATTAAGTTTGTGGAGAATAGACCGTTTAATGATCAAAGGTATTTTCTTGATGACGAGAAGTTGAAGAACTTGGGGTGGTCGGAAAGGACTAGGTGGGAAGAAGGGTTGAAGATAACCATGGACTGGTATATAAATAATCCCGATTGGTGGGGAGATGTCTCTGGAGCATTGCTTCCTCACCCTAGAACACTTATGATGCCCGGCGGAATCGAAAGGCATTTTGACGGAGCTGAAAAGTGCAATGATGGGTCCTCTCCATATTCAAGCGCATCTCAAAATCAGACCAAGATGGTGGTACCGGTCTCCAAAAGCAGCGGCTCTCCTAGAAAACCGCCCTTGAAATTCTTGATTTATGGAAGGACGGGGTGGCTTGGTGGTTTACTTGGGAAGATATGTGAGAAACAAGGAATTGTTTACGAGTATGGAAAGGGGCGTCTGGAGGATCGGTCACTACTTTTGGCAGATATTCAGAGTGTTAAGCCCACCCATGTTTTCAATGCTGCCGGTGTGACTGGAAGGCCAAATGTTGATTGGTGCGAAACTCATAAAACAGAAACAATACGCGCTAATGTTGCCGGTACCCTTACCTTGGCTGATGTTTGCAGAGAGCATGGACTTCTGATGATGAATTTTGCTACTGGGTGCATATTTGAATATGATGCTAATCATCCAGAGGGTTCTGGCATTGGGTTCAAGGAGGAAGACACCCCCAATTTCACCGGTTCTTTCTATTCAAAGACGAAGGCCATGGTAACTTAACATTTTTTGCTTTTATTTGGGCACCATTCGGCAAAAGCAGTTAGTTCTTTGGCTCATAGCCATCATTGGTTTCCGTTTTCAGAATCTTTTTTCTGGTTTCATTTTCTGAAAATACAGAAAACATGTTTCTTGATGGTTTATGAAACGGGTTTCTGATTTGTCTTGGAGAATATCATATTTTTAACAGAACATCAAAAATGTGTTTCCATATTTTTTACCACCGTTTCAATAAAGTAGGTGTCCAAGTTTTCAGAACTAGTTTTTTAAAAATAATGGGTTCTGAAATTTTTGATCTTATTTGCTATTGGAACTCATGTATATTGTTTTATATTTGAACTAGGTTGAGGAGCTCTTGAAAGAATATGACAACGTGTGTACCCTCAGAGTCCGAATGCCTATATCTTCAGACCTCAACAATCCTCGCAACTTCATTACCAAAATTAGCCGTTATAACAAAGTTGTCAACATTCCAAACAGCATGACCATCTTGGATGAGCTTCTGCCGATCTCAGTCGAAATGGCCAAACGTAACCTCAGGGGCATATGGAACTTTACAAACCCTGGTGTCGTGAGCCACAACGAGATTCTGGAGATGTACAAAGAATACATTGATCCAGGCTTCAAGTGGGCCAACTTCACGCTAGAAGAGCAAGCCAAGGTGATAGTCGCCCCGCGGAGCAACAATGAGATGGATGCTTCTAAGTTGAAGAAAGAATTCCCTGAATTGCTTTCTATCAAGGAGTCCTTGATCAAGTATGTGTTCGAACCCAACAAGAAAACCTCCGCGGCTTAATCGTTTTCGTTATACTGTTGACCTCTGGTATGATTGTCTGCATTTCCACTTAGGCAATATGGTTTCCATTTCAGTTTAGGTTAGTCTATTTTCGTCGCTATGCATTGTTATCGTTACCATGAATCAAGAGCGCGATCTGGGATGGCCCTATAAGATGTTTTGTGTTCAGGTTTTCTAGATAGAGCTTTGATTCCTTTATACAAGGATCCTATGAAATAGCTCTATAGAAGTTCGTCGTCATCCGCGACCTTGCTGTGGTGTAACTTTGGGTTATCATATGAATTTGTTTGTTGTTTAATTCGTGTCATAAATTTGTTTATGTATTGAAGTAAGCTCTCGTCTTCTGGATTTATATGGAGAATCACTGAAAATTTGAATGGGTTGAGGGTCATATCATGATTAAAAAAAGGGGGTTTGTATTGCTTTTATCCTAATCAAGAAGGGTCAAAGGTTCCGCACCTTAGAAGAATGATTTTTAATATATGTACTGTTGCTTCTTTTTTTTCTTTTCTTTTTTCGTCTCAAAATGGATGCAGATAGGCTAGTCCACAACCCGCCCGGGCGTAGTCTCACTGTGTGCTACGAGTGCCAAAGAAAATGTTCAGTTGCACCAAACAATTCGGAGACTTAACTGTAAAAAATGCACTTTTAAAATATGGGGAAACAGAGAGAAGATAGGATTGGCGCTCTGTTTACTAGCATCAGTAATTTGAGTTTTGATTAGAACTTTTTCCTTATTGGAGAAACTAAACAAATAGTTACTCCCCTATTGAAAAAAACTCTGAGCGATTGATCGAGTGGGATTATGATGGCAAGCAATGGGCTTACTTCTCCAAACTGGTAGGTTGTATCACAACTACAAGCAAAAATACCCATAGGGTCACTAGATGTTTAATTGGTCGCTAACTACAGGGCCACGAGTATTCGAAATAATCAAAACGATCATAAGTTGGTCCGTATACCTAGTTTCACAAAGACATTTTTTGGCATGGTCAATCGCTAATCGGAAGAGACTCGAATAATACGGCAAGATTAAAGATTTGTGTGTGTGTGTGTGAGAGAGAGAGAGAGAGAGAGAGAGAGAGAGAGAGAGGAAACTGTTATGCACGAAGGAAGATACGGCTATGGATCATACAATCCTAGAATTTCTTCCACGACATACATGGTATACTACTTCCCCATAAATAATAGTTCAATAGAACCGAATTTGATGGATTATATACCAGAAAAGGAATCTCGAGCGACAAACATCGATGTTCAAAGTTCAAACGATTTATCTACAACACATTTCTAATAGCACTATGAATTGTTGATCAAATATGTCTACAGAAAATGTGAGAACAAGGCAGTCAACTAGGTTAATACGAAATCATGAAGCAAAATGCTGAGTGGTGTTTTGCTGATCAGTTTGAGACAGATGATGGTGATGCCTCAGCAAGTTCCTTGAGAAAGGCGACGACTTCGTCGCATGATCCAAGTACATACCGAGCATTGGTTCGAGTCCTCCCAACAGAACAAGAGAAGTAATTCTCCCCCTTGAGATCAAGCACGTTCCAAGAAGTCTTTTCCGGCAGCGAGGGCCGCCGCCAATTCCCACTTCCACAGATATGATTGTTGTTGGCTTTCTTCTCAGCACCATTTGGCTGCACCTGCGGTACTCGAGCCTTATTACTATGAGAGTGAGATGATGATTTGGAGCCACTTTTGTTAGTAGCAGCTTGAAGCTTCAGAGGGGGCCTTCTCTCCCCCGGTATCTTGAATGCATCAGTTACCTTGGTTCTTGGCATACCTACTGTGTCAGAAGGAAGCTCTGGCTCAAAAAATGTGTACACATCTTCATCCTGAAGCAAAGATAAGATTTATTAGAATCGGTAAGATAATTGCTTTGTATTAAGGCAACATTACATTCTCTTTGCACTTTTAGATACCCTAAAACCAGCGACAATACAATCTTAATACCTATCTACATTATCTTTTACAAATCCTTCCTTTTGCTCTTTGCGGGAAATGTGGAATTTCCTTATTACATTTCTGTTGTTTTCATATTATTTTCCTAGCAAACTTCACTTTTATCACAGGTTTGCTTATGTTCATTGTGCATGCACACGTGTGTTTAATATACAGATGTGTGTCTCGTTCAATAAGATTGATAAATTCCAATTCCTGGATTTCGATCTGCTGAAACAAAAAATTAGGAAACAAGGTCTGGACTCTGGAGGAAGGAATTAAACGTAGAGTAGGATAAGGTTAGGTAATATGCAAATGTTGGTGTCATAGACTTACTGGCCTCAGAGCAGGTTAGGGCAATGGACAAATTGACTTGGTTCAATGACTAAAAAACTACTGAGGACCAAAAGCAACCAATCGTTTTGTGCAACAATTGAGCAAAAACAAAATGATAGTGTTGCATTACCCTCATGACAAAAAATTATGGTTGGTTTTTGTTCAGTAACTGCCATGGTCATCTAACATATGATGTATCATGAACAGTATAGTTGAGTTGGGTTGAAACTCCATTGTTTACAATCTTCCCCAAATTCAGTACACTTGTTTGCTATCACGAAAAATGGTAGATGTATACATTGACAACACGAACGCTTCTAAAACACGTGCCCGTAAACAGATCTGCTTTGAAAGGTACCAAGAATGTGTAGAGAAGACATAATGGTAAATAGGCATACTCCGTCTGTAATACACCCTAGTGATAATGCAACCTCTAAATGTGTAAGTAGATGGCAATTCTACCCCTCTATACCGACTAAAACAACTTCCAGTTCAATATGATAACTAGCAAGTTATTGTTATATAGAATATTGAAGGATAACTCGACTAGTCGTGAACTCTCTCTTAACTTCATGTTTCTGGAAAAGCATCACTGAAACATGTAAGAAAAGCTCTACACGAATTCAAGTTGAGAAAAACACTATACCTTGCCTAGAAAATGTCCAAGGCATAGGACGTAATCTATTGGAGTAGAAATGGATTGACTGTGAACTATCTCTCCCAATATCCGATCAATTGCCGCTCCCTGCATGAAGCAGAAACTGTGAAATAGGTAGCGTATACACCCTCTGTAGAGTAGTACAACATAGACATTCAGATAATTTGAACACCAGTATGACATGGAATCTAGTCACCTTTGTTACACCAACTGCTCGCACCTCCACAGAACGGCTACCTTGCACAACATCAACAGATGCATTTGAAATTGGGCCAGTCCAAAGATGCTGTAGCATATCCCTGGCTTGCAGTCTCCCAAATTCGACATCTAGAAGTGCAATATAATGACATAAACCAATGAAAGGGATCTACAATGAGTAGAGATGTCCAATGACATTCTTGGATGAGGAAACTGAATGAAAAGAAGGTACCTGCATACTTATAATTCCATACAAGTGAAGTTTCGCGTGGTTCGAAATGGGATCGGGGTGTTCTATCCGTAAAATACTCGAAAACATGCTGAGAAAATGTCAAAAGGCATCAGAAATGAGGAATCTGAAAAGATACAAATCGGAAAGGCATCAGCACGCACCTTAACACTATCTACCCATTCCATAGTTAAATGCTCTGGCATTGTTGTCATCCATTCTCCCTTTGTAAAGCGAAGAAACATCCCATTCTCTGCTGCTAGCCACATATTGTAGTCACGAAAGTTCTGCGAAAGCACTCACTTCAGAATTGGAAATACAAGGCATAGAAAAGAAGACAGAAATTGAACAAGATGAGATACATCATCTAAGACTTTTCTGCCACTTCCACTGAGGACAACAACAGTTGTCTTCGGATCACTACAGAGCGCTGTTAGAGGTTCTTTTAGATCTGGATGCAATTTAGGTTCCATTTCTTTAATCTGATGTCCTCCTCTTCTTCCCGGAGTGTCCACTGCTTCAGTTAAAGTCGCATTGAATCCCTGAAGACAACAGCCCAGATGAAAGAGTAAAATTATAAATAACACATGGTAAGTCATGCGATGGGAAAGACATAAGTGCCTACTGCCTTTCCAAGCCATAGGAAATCATATCATGAAGATGAGAAAGCAGTAATGTATGCCACTGAACAGAGTTGGGATCTCAAATAGCTCATGTAGTTATGCTTGACAACTTGTGTACATAATTAACAAGAGATCAGGAGTACATGTAAATTTGTCAAAATTAAAGAAAGAAAATATAGCTCAGAGAATACTATTTTGTTCAATTAGGTTTGATTGAACTTCTCATGCTTTTGGCTTGACAGACTCGTGAGTGGTGACATCACTTGACACAGCATAAGTGGCTGACCCCAACCATGAATGGTACAAACTGGCCCATGAAGCCATTTACTTGAATTTTTAATGTGATTAGAACTTCATACAGCAGTTCCAAAACCTTTCCCAAATACTTTCATAGGGAAGTTTGTATTTATCCAAGTCACTTCCACAAGACCATATTTTGATAAATTAATAGACAGTCCACTTTCAAAGACACGTCACATTCTTAATATGTGCAAATCAACATAGTTCCCATTTTTGCATAATGTAGTCTCTCAAATGTAGTCAAAGCAGGTCATATCTATGACTACGAGTCCCTTACGGGACACGTCATCGGCGTTGTACGCATTCCCCAATAGAGAGACTCAAGGTTGAGCAGTCTTTTTAACGTGTCTATCAAAATGGTCAGGCCTATGTACTCTGTAGAAGCCAATGTACCATGGAGATTCAGGGGGCAAATAGCAAGACTTTTCGGTTTTGGGTGGAGGGTGTTGATAATCCGTTCTTGGGGGGTATTCGAATAGATATTACATTCAGACAGAACTACTTTCAGATGTTGAATATATGTAGGCATGCAGTCTTGACCAAGGTTTACCAAGAACGTGGATTGTTCCTGTACGAGGAACAGGAACACGGTACACCACGCCACATGTCCTGAATCAAGGATCGATAGGGGTAGGCTTCTATATATAGTAATAGCAAAGTATCTCATTGCAACTGATAATCGTTAATTTCTATTAGACAACATATATTATCTTAAGACAATGAAATTAGAAACCTCAGGTTATTTACTGCAATTAAACATAGCAAACTAAACAATTACTGAATGAAAGGATTTGAAGCAAATGACCATCCATGGGATGATTCAATTAAATATCTTCCAGAATGTTACCACGAGCAATTAATAGTGGAGTTCCTAATCAACTTGTTGCTGCAGAAACCTTTAATAATATCACTTATATAAAATTACTCAAATTAATCAGTCTAAAACAATACCAGTATAAGCAATCTATTGCTAGATTGCATGTAATGTTCGATTGCATGGTTGACTGGGAGTGGAGGTGGAGCTTGTCTTATCCTTAGCTGAGCTTCAACAACAGTATCATTCAGTTCACTGCAAACAGCCACAACATGTAGCTCAAATTCTGGGTTATCCGGAGGAAACAATATTTGATTACATAAAGATACGTTGTACCTTACTTACAGCTGCACATATGTCATATAGAATGTACATGACTTATCATACATCGTTCCTATGCATTTTCTTTTATGACTTGCTGGCTCCCAAGTCACTTATAGTCGAGCTTAATTCCCAGATGCATAATTTCCAAGACCATCTTTCCGAAGTGGCAAGGATGGACAGGAACTTCATCTCTTCTTTTCTAATAGTGGTGCTTTGATAATCGAAAAAAATATAAAAGCACGAGAAAAAGTGAAAAACAAAATACTGATTTATACCTGAACCATTTCAGTTACTCAGAAAGATAAATCATCTTTATAGCTCATGGATTACACCCCACAAGTTGAATTGTTCATCCTCAACTTACTTTGTCATATTCAGGAAGAGACGGTTTTCTTATATGTCATTCTTGGTCCAACACTGATGATAGCATGTCATCCATTTTAAACACACTATCAACTTGCAAGCTATTGGTCATATTTTATATATCCAATATGAGACAAATTCACTACATGTCTTCTGAATGGTTTTAGGAAAAAAAGATCTATCTTCTAGTTCACTGACGGTGAAACGCAATAAAGAATTTCTTGCCCAAAATCATTTCCAGCCCCTTCTGAAATCTGATTCATAGCGCAATGGGAACTTGAGCTGATGCTGGCGCCTGACCAAATACTTGAGAGGTGTCAGAACTGCAGTGTGTTTCTAATTGTAGAGCTTGGACTCTACTCTGACAAGCTGCATAATTTTTTTGTTTGATCCCTAACATTCTATTTAACTACAAGGAATGTATAGATAAGTTAATTTGCAGGAGAAGAGCTGATACACTGAATGTTTAAATGGTGTTCTTTTGGATTTCGCTAAACAGTATTAGCAAATTCAAGTCATTCAGGAAGGGCTGGTCGAGTGGGATGTTAGATGTTCTGAAAAAGTTCTACACACTTTCTAAACGTCAAATAGTTATAGAGGTACCCAGTTAAGTGGTGTGGGAGAGAGTTAAGAAAAGGACTTGTACGTACGTTACATGCCACAGTTCCTGCTTAAAGAATTAAAACTTTTGAAGGTATTCAACTTTTTGTTACATAATCTTCACTTCTTCACCGTTAATCCATCAAATAGAAGACACCACCGATTATTATGGCATGGCTAGAATAGAACGCCGTCCAACTTGTACGTTAGCAAACTAGGAAATCATGATACAAAAACAAATTCCGTATTCAGTTTTCAACTCATAATTCATATCAAAATACTAGGATCTACCTTACGAAAGTTTCAGCCCATTCTTGAGCAGTATGGTTTGTCACATGCACAAAGTTATGCCGATGCCGCTTCTCTCTTTCCTCGGCTGACATATTCAAGGCTTGGCCAATTGAAGCAGCAACTTCGGTTATGTTCCAGGGGTTCACAAGAATTGCTCCAGCACCCAGTGACTGTGCAGCACCAGCAAACTAAAGAATGCAGAGAGAATGATAATATATGAGAAACAGGAACCGCAAACCTTAATTAAGAGAGGAGCGTACACTACGCAAATTGCATAGTGTCCGGTTCTCTACAAAACAAGGACTAAAACATGTCATTGCACTACTTACTAGCCGTACACATAAGGGAAGAATTAAAAAAGCTGATAAAAAAAAGAAGGAAGAATTTAAAACATGTGGCATAAATAGTTCCAGAACTCTGTTGGAAGCACAGAGCTCCATTTAATGTCACCATATACTGCCCAATATGCCGCGAAGGCACCACCTACAAGCATTCAAGATTGGGCTATTTTTGGAACAGAAAATTCTACCACTATAGTAACAACCACTCACAAAATTTCTTGTGGTGAAATAGAAGAACTTTTGTCAATGACTGCTGGGCATCAGCCACTACAACAACGTTTTACAAGGGAATAGTAAAGCATACAACCTAAAGAAAAAGTGACTGTAGATTTGGAAGTATAGTCACAAAACGAGTAGTTGGTCTTAAAGCTAGTCATAAGTGTGTCATAGCCAGATACCTAATTCCCACAACTTCGAATTACTGAATGGAAAAAATGGAGAGAGAGAGAGAGAGAGAGAGAGAGAGAGAGAACCAGAAAAGTTTCCAGTCCGAACTGGGAATTTAAGAGTTTTGATAAGTGAGGTTTTGGACGATTGAACGTTGAGCATTAAACTGAAAGTTTACAACAGCACGCCAATCGTAATTGAGCAATGCAGTGGATAGTCAGAATAGCTAAAGCCAAAGGTCAGCCAAAATAACAGACAATAGTCATGGTTAGCTCTTGCAAAGAAATTTTGCTTGAGCACTAAACTGCATTTAGTTGAGGGGAAAAAAGGACAAGGACAAGGACAAAAAGAGATAGAACTCATTATCACATAGCTTATTTGACTTCAAAAAGTCAACTAATTTGACTTCTCGTCAAACCAAAATCATAAGTAATATTGTAGCTAATCGGCAAAAAAATTAAGGCTAACAATAATTACAAGGTAATGGTAATTACTTCACTAAGAATGAGCACCCCTTTCTTTGAATCTTGGCAGGCCACAAATTCATAGCTGACGAGATTCATTCCATCACGTAAAGATGTGACAAGTGCTATATCTGCATAGGAAAAGGGAATGGAAGTTATTAGCAAGTAAATTTTCTAGGAACCCTGGAAGTAGCTACTTTTGAATATAAGTAACTTGTATCTCTTTTGGCTTGTAACAACTATAAAATTTCTCCTCTTACTTCTAAAACCACAGCACTAGAAGGTTCCTTGACCCTAAACTCCCCAAAAATCCACTGGATGGCAGTTTCAGGCGAAGCTTCCTAATTTATTTGTAAGTTGTAACTATGAAGTGAAGTCCCACATCACCTAGCTACCAAAGAAATATGAAGTATATAAGATGAGGGCACAATCACTTCAATAGCTAACTTTTGGGGTTGAATTATACCCAAGACCATGTAACATGGTATCAGCAAGGCACCAGGGATGGGTAGGTGCGTGCATATGGCAACGGCTGTCGAGTCAGCACGCTGCACATGAGGAAGGGTGTGAAAAGAAGTCCAAATTGCCTAGCTACCAAAGTAATATGAGGTATGTAAGAGTGAGGACACTCACTTCATCGTCTACCTTCCGGATTGAGTTCTACCCAAGACCGTATAATAGTACCTCCCTAAATGACTACTCAGGAACTTTTATGGCACGTAAAGATGGCTAGTCACTACCATTAATTTCAACTAATTTTGATGCAGTGAACGATTTTACCAATCCATAAGTATGTAGTTCCTACATAGAGGTTAAAACCGGGTTCTTTTTCCCTGATGAAAAGATAACTTTTTAAGTACTTTCACCTTCCAAATAATCCAAGGTAAGTTGTACAAGCATGTCTATTTTTTTTTATAAGTAATTATATTAGAAAACAGGCATTAAGGGAATGCCATTCGTATACAAAAAAGGCCGAAGACAAAAAGGCCCTATACACCACCATGTGAATTGAAAAGTACAAACCAATTTAAAAACTGATCAATAGAGGGATTACATTCTTTTTTTCTCCCAGCCATACAAGCAGATAAGCACCCAATAATGCATATTCTTGGTGCTTAAGTCCTTTAGTATGTTGTGTTTGTACATATATGTTGTCGTTTTTATGCGATATTGCACGTAAGGTTTGTTTGAGGATGTTTCAGGTAAAACATGCTAATAAGGCGTGTTTGAGCGCCAAGGGATGTATCGGGGTGCACCCAAGTGTCCAAGTGCCCGCCGGTACCCATTTCTCTGCTAGCGGAACCTAACGGTACCTCAAGAAGCCCCGGAGGCCACTCAGTGGTCAAGAAAGGCGAGGGGCATGCCAAAGCTTAGCAAGCAATGCAAATGCATCGAGGATGGCCCTTGAGGATATCCAAGAGACCAAGGCCACATGGCACACCTCCGTCAAGTCCCGTTGATCGAGTATCGAAGTATCGGAGGGCCGTCGGGACATCACAAGAGCTCAAAGGCCAAGCTGCCATGTTTTGCAGTTTTGCAGACAATGGTACCGGTACCTCAATAATATGGTACCGGTACCTTGGTGTTGAAATGGAAGACAGTTGGATTGGTACCAATACCTCATTTTTGAGGTACCGGTACCAATGCCCTTCGACCAGCACCTTTTTGCTGAATTTTTCAACCTTCCATATATGGAAAGTTTCTACTTTAGGCATGTTTTTGGGATATTTTGAGGGCATTTTTGTCCATTGTTAGGCTGATTTTATAAGCCCTATAAATAGGCTTGTATGCCATTTATGGAAGGGATGGCCAATAGTTAGTTTTAGGCCTAAGTCTTTTTCTTGCTTTCTAGGATTTCCATGTTGTGTTCTTAGTTTTTCAAGCTTTCAATCTTCAACAACTCAAGTAAGTTTAAGTGTTTTGATGTTTTCTCATGTATTAATGTTGTAGCTATGGTTTGGATCTTCTTATAAATCAAGTTTATTTCCTTTTTTATCGGTTAAATATCATGTCTTATTTCTATGCTATGTCTTGTTCTTTAACTATGAGTGAGTAGTCATTAAGGCTCGGCCATGGGGTGAATAACACCTTATAATTTAGGTTACTTTTGCTTTTCTCAACTTAAGACTTGAGGTTTGGTTTGGTTTGTAAATGTGCATAGTTGGCCCCTTTATGTAACAAAACTTGTCAATGTTAATCTCCGGTGATCATGTGCTTGCGCACATGGTTCCGAGAGCTATGTCTCGGCTCGTGTTTGCCAAAAGAACCAAAGAACTTGCTCACTTTCCAAACTATGCTTCTAGTTCATGACCTTGATATTTAGTTTGAATTCAAGTCTTGGCATTGTTAATCTCCGGTGATCATGTGCTTGCACACATGGTTTCGGGAGCGATGTCACGCCTTGTGTTTAGCTTGTTATTCAAACTCTATATCAAGTCTAACCACTTTCACCGCTAAATTTTCCGGTTGATAACCTCTGCCGTGTGAATCAACCGAGTTTCATTGGGAAAAGTTAATTGGCTTACGTTACAGGTGTTAAAGAACTTCTAGGCCTTGCCACTTTAATTCTTAGTCCAAACTCATTTTCTAGTCTTTTTCATAAGGGTATTTCTCACCTTTCAAAGGAAAATTAAAAGTTGGCCGCCTAAACGCCGCAAACCCTTGCATCTAAAAATCCTAGCAAGCTATAAAGATTATCTCTGTGGGAACGATTCCGGTCTTACCGGTTATTATGCTTTCAACGACCTAGCCCTACGCTTGGGGTGTGAACCTTTCTAAGAGGTTAGGTTGCGGTGAAGCACAAGCTATTCACCAAAAAACTTTTAAGTCTAACCAACGAATGTTCGATTCCTTCATTGAATTTCTCTCTCACCAAATAACCTACATCAAGCAAAGAGGAACCATAGCCCAAACACGCTGTCTACTCTTCCCAACTCTAACACCTCTCCAAGCGATTAACAGTTCCATAACATTCCTCAGCATAGCCCATCGCAACCCAAACCATGGCAGCACCAAGTACGAGCATGTCTATATTTAGAAAAGGTTGCAAATTTCTCGTTAAAAATGACCTCACAGAACAGTTCTCTCAGCTTTTGCTTTCAAGGGACTAAAGATGGAAAAACATGACTGACTGCTGGAACATGAGACTACATTTATCCCCGTGACTTTTTGTGATCAAGTACAATGGTAGCAATTTGGAACTGCATAATTGATGACAAAGTGACAATGGAAATCAGAAGATAATTCAATTCCTTTTCCACCAATGTCTTCCTCTTGGGTTTTGGCAATCTAACAATTGCTCTACAACCCAATTCTGAAATAACTTAGGTTTGGTTTCTTTCTTTTCCATAACTCATAAGGAGTTATATTAGACTTTTTGAGAGGCATCCTATTCAAAAAATAAACAGCAGTAAGTATGGCTTCGCCCCACATACCACTACTTAATATTGAATTGCTAAGCATTGCATTAACCATCTCAGTCGAAGTCCAATTCTTTCTTTCAGCCACTCCATTTTGCAGTGGAGTACATGGCGCAGTTTTCTCATGAAGGATCCCAATTGATTCACAGTAATTCGGGAAATGGTATTCACCACCCCTATTAGACCTTAAATGTTTTAAAATGAACTGGTAACCGTGGTTGAAAACCGCCGGTTTTGGTTTTAGGTATATATTTCGGTTTTGGTTTAGCCAATAACCAAACTGAACCGCACCGTTGCCATCCCTACAAATAACTCATATTTTCATCGTTCAAAATATAATTGACTCATAAATACTCCGTGGTCAAGGACACGGCTGTTAAAATTGACAAAAATGAAGGAGACCACGTAGATCGAGGAGAGTGGAGAGATCAACACATGATATAGCCCAAGGCTAAGCAACCTTTCCTCATTCAATGATCGTCTCTTTATTGTACTGCACTAGCTATCTCACATAGCTTGAGCAAAGGTCAAGTAAGACACATTTTGAGCGTGAAATTCCTGCTATTCATGGTAAGCTAAGTTACATACTAAAGTGAAGGAATTAGTACCAGTAACAGCATAGAGTGCACACAATCCATAAAAGTCAAGAGAACGATCCTGCACAGAAAATTTCGTGTTAGATGTACTAGAATATACCGAAGTTGAGATGCTTAAAGAGAGAACAGGAAACAGATGATCACATGCCACAGATATAAGATAAAGCTGCAAACGTTAGTCACAGTCAAAGTCAGTCTGATAGGATATAGTTGAGTTTTTTATAGAAGCAAAGAATTCAGATCGCAGAACATCTGAAGGTATTTATTTTGATGTGGAAAATTATCATAAGCGAGTGGCAAAGCAGCAACACTAC
This sequence comes from Rhododendron vialii, assembly GCF_030253575.1. Lineage (NCBI taxonomy): Eukaryota > Viridiplantae > Streptophyta > Magnoliopsida > Ericales > Ericaceae > Rhododendron > Rhododendron vialii. Next base: position 37,152,955 of record NC_080562.1, read on the forward strand.
AGGACATTTAGGGAGATGCAAATACTGGCACCGCTAAAGGTTATCTAGCCAAAGTAAGGACAACTAACAGACGGGGAGTGGGTAAATGACAAATGAACAACACGGAACCCAATCTGGCATGAAAGGGTTAACAAAAAGATTGACATCAACTACTTCAACACTTATCCATGATGTGTTTTGGTCTAGTTCTTGTATATGAAAAGAGCCAGATAACTCTGTTCCTAAGCATTCAATTGGTTCAATCTAATTTGCAATGCCGTTTTAAAGTACATTTAGAGAAGCATTTCCATTTTCAACCTTACAGTAGCAGTTTATAAACAAGTATACTATGGATGGACTAGAAAAGGATATGCCATATGTTATAGATTTAGGCAATCAGTTGAACTAAATAGTCAATATTTCTTCAAAGCACTAGAGATTTCAAAATCCTTGATATGATAGTGACCAGAAACGAGTCCAACATTACCAACATCCATGGGAAGAAGGCTTATGTGTGTAATTTTGGTATATCACCTAAAAAACAATTGATCAAACATGTTTATTACTGTGGTCAAGATTTTATTCTCCTCCTCCTTACTGACTTGAAGACAAGCATGCAAAACAAGTTTGAGTAAGCACCACTTACAACAGCTATTCTGTTGTTCCAAAATTGATTTGGCCAAGTATACATGTTTTTCATAAATGGTATGTTGGAGTTTATACCACATTGGTTATTTATAACCTCCAAAACGAGTTTGTTGCCAATTGGTTTTGAGTTGGATGCTTTAACAGGGTACTCCAAGTTGAGGATAACACCGCAAGAAAGGAAATTATGAGCAAACTAACAGCCTTCCTACCAAATTATCCATCGAGCAGGGAAATACCGTATCAAACATTTATAGACATCTTGCAGATTAAGTAGTGATAGATAAAGTAAAAGATTCACCAGATGATGTATTGGAACAGCAGACAAAGTACCAAATCTGCCATTAATGCGTCCAACAATTTCATGAACCTGGCTTGTAAGTTTTTGATCTGTGCAAATACATAACAAATGAAATGCAAATTCTACAACAAAATTCAAGAAAAAGACTCTTATGCAGTTAACAACAATGTATAGTGGCATGGGAAAGTTATTAGAAATGGCCATTGATAAAATGTACACGTTTTCAGAAGAAAAAGCAACATGATGATCTGTAGGAATGATGTGCTTCTGTGAGTCCAAGGAGGTAAAGCTCAACAGTCGGAGTCAAGAAAGTCGAGAGAGAGAGAGAGAGAGAGAGAGAGAGAGAGAGAGAGAGAGAGAGTTGCCGAATCAAACCAAGAGGTGGCATGTCTGCGAAGCTCAGAACATTGTCATTAAACATCAGATGTTCTTGGGAAATATGGACAAATGACCAGTGGACTACCATATACAAATGTCTGGAAATATCCTAAATAAAAATACCAATTGGGGCAAGAAAAATAGCAACATTAGCGAAGAAATACCACCTTGACAAGTCAAAGCTTGCTACCTTGTAAAGGCAAAATGGTTGCATAATGGGATTCTGGACATCTGATATTAATCTTTACATATGTATCGGCTGTATTACCGACTTATCCCCATACCGCCATTTGGAATCCTAATTTTATCTCTCTCTCTAGTGGCCAAGGCAAAGCACGCAACTACAACCACCCCCATGGGCGGAGGTATATTGATTCAAATGGGGTCTCTGTCTCCAAGGCATTGTGAATATATATTCTGTATCTTGAATATATATTCTGTATCTTCTTGTAATATGCTATTTTAGGACATGTATCGTAATCAAATCATAGTTTAATCACAGGGTAATCATATCGTAATCATATCATAGGGTAATCATATCGTAATCAAATCTTGTAATCTTCCTTTCTTAGGCATAGCTTTACTCTATTTAAAGGTGTACTCACCTCATTGTAATTCATTCAGAAATAACATTAGTATTTTCCGTCTCTGTTTCTCTGTTTTCTATCATGGTATCAGAGCGGGTTCCGAAACCCTAACCTGCTTTCCAATCAGTCTTCTATCCTCAGATCTCTTTCCCTCTGTTAGCTACTATCGTTCCCTCTCTCTGTTTTTCAGCAACCCAAATCACAAGAAATACCCACAGCAGTCGACACCCATCCCTCTCCAACCGCCGGTGACCTACCCACACTCCGACAACCTCCAGCAGCTCTTGCCGGCACTGCAGTAGCTCCGGCGACCTCTGTTACAGCTCCGACGAACCAGTCTAAGGCAGATTGGTACTCTGGTATTCTGTTTTCTTTTTTGACTGCGTTTCTCTGTTAGCATCATGTCTGGCGATAAAAATCAGGCTATTAGTGTTCGTTTGACCGGTAAAAACTACTCCTACTGGGCTCATGTGATGAAAATTTTTGTTGTTGGTAAAGAAATGTGGGGATACGTAGACGGTTCTACGCTACCTCCTCCTGATCCAAAAGACCCAGGGTATGCCACTGCCTTGGGAAAATGGAACACAGGGAATGCACATATTTTGACTTGGTTTCACAACTCCGTAGAACCAAGTATTGGAATGAATTTTTCGAAATATAACACAGCAAAGAAAGTTTGGGATTATCTACAAGCTCTGTATCTTGAATCAAATTTTGCTAAACGATATGAGCTTGAAATGTCCATCCGAAATACCACCTAAAACAATAAATCGATTCAAGAATTTTATAACGAAATGACTACTTATTGGGATCGGTTAGCTCTCATGGAACCTTCAAATTTGCAGCTACTTGATAGTTATGTCAGATTTCGTGAGGAGTTACGACTCGTTCAGTTTCTCATGGCCCTTCGAACTCAGTTTGAGCCTTTTCGTGGGGCTATCTTGCATCGGTCTCCATTGCCCTCAGTAGATGGTGCTATTCATGAGCTTATCGCTGAGGAAACGCGGTTCAAAGTGGCTAATCTTGCACCTCCCTTACAATCTGTCTTTGCTGCTCCATTTGCTCCATCTGGCCAATATCCGGCACATCATTCACCCACTCCAGCATCTCATCCTGTCCAATTTGCGGCCAAGCCAAGGCCTCAAATTCCTGAAGATGAGTGTAACTATTGCCATCAGAAAGGTCATTGGAAGCATCAATGCCCTAACCGTCCCAAGCCAAAGGGACGAAATGTTACTCAGTCGACTGGCCCTCACGCCCTGCATCAGTCTCGGGCACCACAACAGCATTCTCGCCCTCTTGAAGCCTTGGCAGCACCAGCCTTCAGTAGTGCACCTCCAGAGTTTGATTATGAACAATTTCAGCAGTTTCAAGCTTACATGGAAGCCATTCGAGGGGGTTCTCCCCAAGCTTCTGCCATGACTACCACTCACTCAGGTTTGCGTGGTTCTCCCACCTCAGGTATCCAACCCACCACTTGGATCTTTGATTCTGGCTCTTCTCATCATATGACTCCTGATATGTCTCTTCTTAGTAATTGTGTGCCACCTGCTTTTCCTATTAGTATTGCCACAGCCAATGGTTCTCCCATGCATGTTGCTTCTATTGGTTCCATTCTATCTTCTACTGCACCTTCACTATCTATTCCTAATGTCTTTTATGTTCCTCAGTTGTCTTTGAGCCTACTTTTAATCAGCCAATTATCCGACTCTGGTTTTGATATTGTTTTCTCTTCCTCTGGTTGTGTTGTGCAGGATCGGGATTCCAAGAAGCAGATTAGGGCAGGCCGTAGAGTTGGTGATCTCTATCTTTTGGAGCACTTGCATCTTCCAATAAAACCTTCTTCCACTGCTGCATCATCTTTTTGTTTAGATCATAAGTCATCTCCGTTTTATCTTTGGCATTCTAGATTAGGACATCTGTCTAGTGAACGTCTAAAACTTTTAGTTAAGTCAGGTCATTTGGGTCATATTTCAATCAGTAATATTTCAGAATGCAGTGGTTGTAAGTTTGCAAAAATGTCAGCTTTACCTTTTAATAAAAGTACCTCTATTTCTACTTCGCCTTTTCAGCTTGTTCACACTGATTTATGGGGCCCTTATCCGGTTGCTACTAAAGGTGGTTTTGTCTATTATGTCTCTTTTGTGGATGATTTTAGTCGGTATACTTGGGTATACATGACACACAAATCTGAGTTCTTTACGATTTATAAGAATTTCCATGCCATGGTTCAAAATCAGTTTTCTACATCGGTTAAAATTCTTCGGTTTGACTTGGGTGGGGAATATTCACTCTCAGAGTTTCATAAATTCCTAGATTCGCTTGGGACTATCCACCAATCGTCTTGCACTGACACTCCTGCCCAAAATGGTAGAGCTGAAAGAAAACATCATCATCTTTTTAATACTGCTCGGTCTCTACTCCTGTCTTCCTCCGTCCCGTCTTGTTACTGGGGAGAAGTTGTTCTCACTGCAGCCTATCTCCTGAATCGGATGCCCACCCCTCTTCTCTCTGGTAGCTCTCCTTATGAGCGGCTTTATGGTCAGGTTCCTAATTACTCTCCTCTTCGAGTGTTTGGTTCTACCTGTTTTGTTCTCCTTCCCAAGAAAGACCGCATTAAGCTCAGCACCCGCTGTGTCTTAGGTGTTTTTTTAGGGTATGGCATTAATCAAAAAGGGTATCGGTGTTATGATCCTGTGACCAAAAAGCTTTATGTTTCAAGGCACGTTGTCTTCTTAGAGCGTCTTCCCTATTTTTACTCTTCCACCTCGCACTGCTCTAGTAGCCAAAGAAGACTTGATCCATATTGATTCCTATGGATATGGATGTGCCTCCCGAAGAGTACACCTCCACTCTTCAAGTATCTGATATTTCTACAGCCCCCTCAGCATCACCTCGTCGTGCTCCGATCACCCAGGTCTACACCCGTCGTCCAACTTCTACAGCTGCTCCCCAATCTGCCTCTGCGGATCCTGATCCGCCTGCCCGCCGGTATCTCGTTTGCGACAATCGTCAACCACCGGTAAAATATGGCTTTACTAATACCTGTTTCTCATCCTCTTATCAATCATTCCTTTCCCGCATTCACACTTATTTTGAGCCTAGGTCCTATAAAGAAGCTTGCAATGATCCCAATTGGGTGGATGCCATGCAAGCTGAACTTACTGCTCTTGCTCACAATCAGACTTGAGAGTTGGTTTCACTTCCAGATGGTAAGAATCTAATCGGTTGCAAATGGGTCTACAAGGTTAAGACTCATTCTGATGGTTCTTTAGAACGGTACAAAGCCCGCTTAGATGCTAAAGGGTTTTCTCAGGAGTATGGAATTGATTATGAGGAAACTTTTGCCCCCGTTGCCAAAATGACCACTATGCGCACCTTGATCTTAGTGGCCGCAATGCACCAGTGGCCTCTTTCTCAGTTGGATGTAAAGAATGCTTTTCACAATGGCAATCTCTCTAAAGAGGTTTATATGCGGCCTCCTCCTGGCTTCTCTCATCCTTCCGGTATGGTTTGTCGCTTGTATCGTGCTCTCTATGGCTTGAAACAGTCCCCTCGCGTTTGGTATTCACGCTTTCAGGATGTTGTTCTTCAGATTGGCTTCACGCTTCCAGGATGTTGTTCTTCAAATTGGCTTCACGCCTAGCATGCATGACTCTGCTCTATTTCTCCGTCGCCCCTCTCATGGCCTGGTACTTCTCTTACTTTATGTTGATGACATGATCATCACTGGTTCTGATTCTACTGCTATTGATGAAGTCAAAAGTCATCTATTCGAAATAAAAGACTTAGGCCCGCTATGTTATTTCCTTGGTATTGAAGTTGCTTCCTCTCCTCAGGGGTATCTTTTGGAACAATCCAAGTATGTTACTGATATTCTTCACCATGCCCGTCTCACGGATACGAAGACTGCTGATACTCCCCTTGAACTTCATGCCAAGTCCTCTCCCTCTGATGGTGTCCCCCTTGAGGATCCTACGGAATATCGCGAATTGGTGGGCTGCTTAGTTTATCTTACTGTTACTCGGCTAGATATTTCTTATGTAGTTCACATTGTTAGTCAGTTTGTCTCTGCTCCTTGGACTACGCATTGGGCTGCCCTCTTACGTATTCTCCATTATCTTCGTGATACCCTTCATCAGTGCCTTCTGATTTCTTCTACATCAAGCTTAACCCTCCATACTTATGCTGATGCTGACTGGGCAGGTGATGTCAATGACCGCAAATCTACCTCTGGCCTTTGTGTTTTCTAGGCGATTCTCTTATCTCCTGGAAAAGCAAAAAGCAATCTGTTGTTGCTCGCTCCACCGCGGAAGCTGAATATCGTGCCATGGCCCATGCTACCTCTGAAATTGTCTAGCTTATTTTCGATATGGGGGTCTCTGTTACTACTCCTATGCCTCTTTATTGCGACAATAAGAGTGCTATTCAGCTTGCCCACAACTCGGTCTTCCATGAGCGCACGAAGCACATTGAGATTGATTGTCATTTCATACGTCAGCATCTTCAGTCTGGCACCATTGCTTTACCCTTCGTCTCCTCCACATTGCAGCTGGCTGATTTCTTCATGAAGACCCATACCGCTGCTCGTTTCCGCTTTCTCCTTGACAAACTCTCGATGCTCTTTGCCCTCGCACCTTGAGTTTGAGGGGGGGTGTTAATATATATTTTGTATCTTGAATATATATTCTGTATCTTCTTGTAATATGCTATTTTAGAACATGTATCGTAATCAAATCATAGTATAATCACAGGGTAATCATATCGTAATCATATCATAGCGTAATCATAGGGTAATCATATCGTAATCAAATCTTGTAATCTTCCTTTCTTAGGCATAGCTTTACTCTATTTAAAGGTGTACTCACGTCATTGTAATTCATTCAGAAATAACATTAGTATTTTCCGTCTCTGTTTCTCTGTTTTCTATCAGGCATAGCACCCAACTACAACCACACCCATGGGTGGAGGTATATTGATTCAAATGGGGGCTCACTTGATCCCAGTGGCTTCCAAAATTTCACTATGGATTATACCCTTTGTAGAGCGATTTCTCTGTACTTGACCCCACAATTTGGTAAAAAACAAATGTTGCCCCAAGGCTCAAACCCCAAACAGGATAAAATGTAGAGAATCCCAAACAACGACAATATGGAAAGTTCACGGAGTTAACCCAATCTTCGTCTTTATAATTCAATTTTGCTATTTCATTCTTGAATGTTATCTTTGATGATTTATTGGCAATTCCTCTTTAGACAGTTGAAATTCAGGATAAACTCTCTAAATATGTCCCCTTTTTTTGGAAAATATCTAATTTAGTATATGATTTCTATTTCTCTTATTACCATTTTGATCTGATGTTATCTTTCGATTATCAAATCAAAAGGATAAAACTGTATTTGGTCATAAGTAATTGACCCCACTTTCCAAAAATCCTAGCTCTGCCCCTGACCACACTTTCCTACCTTAGGTCCTTAGCTAGTGCTTGACTAGCATATCCAACGTCCTTCATAAGACTGCTACATGCTGCTAGATAACTGAACTGGACAAACCAAAGACACGACACAAAAACCAAATCATTGAGTCCAAGAAACTCTGTGGACCCTCATAAAGCCAAATCAAGCATTTAGGGCATTCGGATGAAAGAAACTGCAGGAAGTTTTGTCAGGGCAGATTAAGAAGTAAGATGTTATACTATGAAGATCAAAAGTTGGAAAACCTTGGCATATTGATCCCTGTAAACAACAAACAATACTCGATTGTACTTGCCTACATGGCACGAATGCTAAAGTAAATACCCAACTTTCATAACCGAAATCTAAGTTCTTGTAACGATCTATTTACAAAACTTGCATGATAGCTTAATTTGAAAATAGAAAAAGTTGGTTGCAAACAAGAAATTATTTGACATCTTATAATTCCAACAGCACAAGCAAATTCATAGGAAGAGTGACAACAAGAATGCTAAGAGTAGAGCATACATTCAGGAACATCTGTTCTTGTTGGAACAGCAATTTGCACCAAAACAACTTTATCACGCCAAGTTGGGTTTTCCTCGAGAAACTTTTCAAAAGCCAGTATCTTTTGGGGAATTCCTTTGATCATATCAAGGCGATCAACACCTAACATTACCTGTAAAACAACAAGGCAAACAATGAACAGAGCCATAGTCTAAGCACAACTTTACCACCCCGATAGAAACAAGTAGCCATTGGCAACACTTAGATTGGGTCCAGAAGACAAATAAACCTAAAGTAAATACAAAGATTTAGAAGTATTATAAAACTAACTCCAAGTTCATGGAATAAAACAGCCCCAAAGGAACAAAGTACCCACCTTTCTCCCAGCGAATCTTTCTTTTAGTTCCTTGATGTGTTCCTGGACTTGAGGAACCTCAAGTGCGCGGATAAATCGATCTGAATCGATTCCAATAGGAAACTGTAATTCCACAAACATAAGAAAGATAATAAGCTTAACAAAGGCATAAAGTAGTTCAAAGTGGAATACTTTGAATACTTAAAAAATCCTAGCAAATTAATGGAGTAAATGACTAAGAAGTAACATGAAGAATAAAATACAAGAAGGTATGTAAAATAAACAATTTAGCTTGAAGCATACCGCAGCCACACGAGTCAGCCTTCCTTGATCCTCTACTCCTTCAGGTGTGCCTTCAAGCCCAAGAATGCGAGTGCAAGCACTGACAAAATGTCTAGCATAGTCATAGGTGTGGAAACTGAAACAAAAATTCAATGTTTGACGTTATTATTATTGACATAGATGATCTCAGGGAAAAAATGATTTCCAAAACCAAAATATTACCCTGGAACATACAAAGAACAAAACTCGATTTCATATTTATTAACAGCTGGGCATGGATATAAAGATGCATCCAATCATACAGAAATCATAATTCTAGGCCATCTAGGTCATGTGAGTGCATATGCAATGTGCAATGTGCTATTAGAACTTCACCTTTTTCGAAAGTATGTGGCACACGGATTTGATTTTATGAGACACTAAGAGAGTCAGCTGCTGATGAACTTTTGACGGTTTAAACAAGGAATGTTCAGGTGGGAGTGGATGACAGTTGATCAGTATTTTGCTAGTTTTGAGGTACTAACCATGTTGAGTAAGTAACACATGATTGAATACAGAAGTAGAAAACTCGAGAACTTACCCAACCAGGTCAGCAGCAAGAACTGCATGCAAAAGCTCTGACCGAGATGGCAGTGTCCTGTGTATTTCTGATGAAGGAAAGGGTGTGTGAAGAAACCAACCAACTTTCATTTGGCTGTTGTAATCCTTCAGGCATTTTGGAAGGAACATGAGGTGGTAGTCATGGCACCAAACAACATCACCCTCCTCATAATGCTGGTTTACCACATCAGCAAACATTTGATTTGCTTTCTTATACGCAGCAAACTGGGACTGAAAGCTTCTGGTAGTGGCAAGGCGATCTTCTTGTGGAAGTCCAATATAATGAAAAAGAGGCCATAATATGTTGTTGCAGTAGCCATTATAATATTGATGAACAATATCTTCATCCAGGAACACAGGAATACATTTCTGCGGTGCATGGAAAAAAACTTCAACAAGTTAATGGTGCTCAAAAGAGTTACTCAAGAATAGAAAAATGAATAGTTTTCCTGTGATTGTTACAAGGCTATTAAAGCATGATATCCTCCACAAACAAAGGTGAAAATGTAATAGCCAAACTTTTGAACCTTTTCAGCCAAAGCTTTAGTAAGTGTCCTCTGTCCAGCCTCATCTGGCACATTAACACCAGCCCACCCAATCCATCTTGCCTCAAATTCCTTTACCCCTTCACAATTAATAAAGAATCGTCAGATTTTTCCCATTTGGGTAGAAATAGAGTCCCTAACAAAACTAAATACAACTGGATTATCTTCACTAAACAAAGCGGAAATGTTAGGAACTAAACATATTAAGTAAGACTAACCAAGAAGAGCAGTGACTAAGCCCCCAGCGCTCATCTCAAGTGACCAGGACTCCTCGCTTCTCCTAACTGCAGAAACTGGCAGCCTGTTGGCCACCACTAACAGCCTTTGCCTGAAGGGTCTCCCATCTGGCCTTTCCCATCCCTCACCAAGAGCCCGTGCAGCTAAGGCCCCTTCCAAATACTGTTCTACATAGTAAGCCCCAAAGTTATCCCCTTCTCTTAATCGCAATTCGTGCTCAGAGAGCTCTGTACCCCTGCTAATATCAGTAGCCTCATTTGACTGAGAAGCCCTGCTGCTCTTTCTTAGCTCCCTTTCTCTCAAGAGCCTTTCTACTCTACTAGTGGGGATTGCTGAGTACCCGTTGGACTTGTTCCCAGGCATACGCCAAGTCTACCACAAAACCTTTCACAACGACTTAAGTGACGTAAGTAGTCGTTCCGGTTTCCTGAAGATAATCAAGTTTCCTGCTCGTCAGTTAGAGCAAAATACCTTGCAAGTAACAAAATAATGAAAAGGTATTATCATCCTCAGTAAACACAAGAAAGCAATAAAAAGACAAAAGAATGTATACAGAGAGATAACAGAGATATTGGGATCCAAAGAATTATATGGTGAAAAACATGGGGTCTACCACATAGTCTCGGTCATTTTGAGTTCCATAATTTGAAAAGCGCACATTCTACACATCAAGCTATGAAAAAGAGGGAGAAACATAATGACAGATAGGCAGAGAGGGATATCAATTGCCCCCACACATGGATAATGTCCACAAAATGAGATAAATGGGTTGCACGGAAACATTATTATTGGCTAAAAATTAGAGTATCTGGATCTCCATCTTTTACAGATTGACAGCTCTCAGATTGAAAAACTCGCACATTACATGAGAGAATTCTAAACGTTTCGATTCAGTAGAAGGAACAAGACAAAAACAAAAAAAAAAAAACAAAAACTCCTATAAGGAACCCAAGAAGCAATATCAAGAAAATCAAGAATCCGTACCAAGAATACTACCAAATGTGGATCTCTTGAGGTGGGTTTCGATCAAAATCCACTCCCTGCGTTAGGAACAAGCCTTCCAAACCTTGAACGATCTGTGTGTTGATGATGATAAAAGAAACAGGCGGAAGTGGGGAGAGGGTCGGTGGAGAGAGAGAGAGAGAGAGAGGGGGAGAGTGAGAGTGAGAAGAATCAGCAGATTCTTTGGTGGTGGGGGATTATCACAGTGAGAGAAAAAGAAACGGAGCAACGGAATACTCGTGTAAACTTTACAAAGGTAAATATAAAAGCCTTACAGCCATGCAGGTGACAGCCTAAGATTTGCGGAAGAGCAAAAGAAACTACTAATTTTCTAATAATCCCGGGTAGCTCAAGGGGGGTGGCCACCGGCCCACCACTGTAAACCTAGATATCTGAGTTAAAATTTGATGGACTCTTGGGGTCAGGCTGTAACAAAAAAAAATGTCTTTGTAAATTATTTAGTTTTGGCGTGGACGAGCTGACTGTTTTTTACCACACCAAAGAGAGAAACAATCAAAGTACTCATAAAATGATCCGAACATGCGAACACACTTGACCGTAAAAATAAAAAAACAAAACTAGTGGTAGTTATTTGTCTAATGGCTCACTTGGCAGCTATAGGTAATCCTTGCGCCACGCATGAGAATCTTCTGTAATTGAATTCAATAAAACAAAAGCTCATAGTACAGTATTATACACCATACAGAATCGGTGATTGAGATGTTCATAAGGCTTCGCATCTTCGTGAGAATCTGCTTCCGAATGAGCTTCTAAACGCACACATTTCGCTTAATAATAAGTACATCCTGAAAAACTTTTGGGTAACAATTTTTCCCGAGAAGCAACTTTTTCGCATTTTGAGCCACAACAAAAATCTCGTTATTAAACACCAAAAAAAAAAAGTATATTAGACCACAAAAATTCATAAACAATACTACTACAAAATTCATAAATTTGAGACGTCTTTTTTACTAGAAAAAAAATCATGATAAATAACACAGTAAAAATTCGTAAACACTACCGCAAAAAATCATATCTCAAGCCACAACAATTCATAAAATGAGCTACTCCTACAAAATTTTGCCAATCAAAAAGAAAAGAAAATGAGCCATAAAAATTCATAAAATGAGTCAAAAAAATTCGTAAAAGGAGTGTACACCGCAGACTTTTCCTTCCAAAGCATACCTCATCTTATTTCATTGAGATTGAGATAAGAGTGGTGTCATCTCATGTTGCCACATTTGAATAGCATGTCAAGTTAGTGCTAGGAATTTTTCTGCCTTCAGCTAAACAAGTCTTTTATGCGTTTTGAGGATTCTTGATAAGAATAAAAAATGACACGACCCGAAAAGATTCCCAACCCTAAATTAATGCGAGTATTCAAAAGAAAGATATATGTCTAAGTTTCGTTAAGTAAGTTAGGCATGCCCTAAGAGCGGGCAGCGGCTTTGTCTATGTATTGTCACGAGAAAAAGGCGCTTAGATTTGCTTACGGTCTTTCTTTCTTTTTTGACAAACAAAATCAACCCAAATACATATTATAGATAACAAATAAACAGTACAATCAGTCATTCAGTCGTTTACAAACCATATAAACAGCCCCATACAGCAACCAAAAACACAACATAACCCAACAAATCAAAACAAAGACCCAATGAAACCAAACAAACAAACAAGGAAGGAATTACCTAGTGAAAATTGAAATGTAGTCCCCAAATAAGATTACGAATTCTTATACTAGTATTTCATTGCAAGATTCAGTACAAAGCTGACGGTTTATTAATTGGTTTAATCATAAAGTCTTACTATTTGTGTGTAAAAATGCAATGGAGAAATCAGGAAGGAATCTTAGGATCTCATTGTCATTGCCCCTGGCATATTATGTCAGTTCCAAGAAATATTCATCAATGTCCAATTACTCAGACACTAGAAAAGCACAAAGAATATGGGTTCGATCAAGAAAAAGAAAAAGTAGTATGAAACTCATCAGTGTCCCCATCCCCATCCCCAACCTAGCAAATCTATTTTTCCCAGTTGTTAACGTTCCTTCCTTTAAAGGTCTTTAAAAGGATTTGGAACCTACTTTTCATCACCTTTTTCAAATGGCATTACTTTCTATCAACGTTTTCTGGAGAAACTTTTTAATTGATTTAGACTAAAAGCAACAAATAAAAGAGTCCATTAAAGGATAAATAAAGAGGATAAGACCATTAAAAAAGCTGCTAAATTATACTCCTAGTGAAGTACACAGTACCAATACAAGATCTCGTGTAATTGTTGGGTGGGCTATATAGGACAGGTGGACTTCAAAAAAGAAGAAGAAGTTACTATATGTATAATTTTAATCTATTAAATTTTAGCCCACCTCATTCTATGATTATCTACATTGAAAAAGAACTTGGTGAAAATATCGACTCAAATTCGATAATAAATGATCTCTACTCTCCGAAACAACATAGGTCACAACTTCAGTAGGATTCAGGCTCCGTTCCAGAAACCTTCTTAAAAAATAAGTATACTTATTTTGGAACTTCTCAAAGAAAAATAAGAAGGGTTGTTCCAGAAAACTCAAATAAGCAGCTTATTTCACATTTTCAAACTCAAAAATAACGTAAATGAAAAATAATTTTTCAATTTTTTTTGCACCGTATTAAAAATCTCAATGAGATCTATCAAATAAGATCCATATTGATAGGAAAATTATTTGCGTAAATATATGATTTTTGAGCTTAAAGTTGCCTTAACCAAAAAATAAGTACTTAATTACTTCTTATTTTGTGGAACAAGCTTTATTATTGAACAAAAAAAAAAAAAAGAACTTATTCAAGTTCTGGAACGGGGCCTCAATAGTGTACGTTTTTTGTAATTTTCTTTTATTTACTTTTTGGACATTTATGTATTTATGTACAAGTTTGCTAAACATTAATTATAACTCTTTTTGGCTCGCGGAATTTTCAAGTGAGGGATCCCTCACTTTGTTAAAATGAGGGACTTTCATTTCCCGATCAAATTTTGAAAATCCGAACCGTTCAATGTGTGCAGAACGTAATTTTAAGGGTCCCCGTGAGAAATCAACAAAAAAAATGACCGGGAAGGGCATCATCCGAGCAGTTTTTTTTGAACCGTTCAATGAAAACTGCTCGGATGAAGCCCTTCCCGGTCATTTTTTTTGCTGATTTCTCACGGGGACCCTTAAAATCATGTTCTGATAACTTTGAACGGCTCGGATCATCAAAATTCAATCGGGAAGGAGAGTCCCGTATTTTAACAAAATGAGGGATCCCTCACCGGAACCTAACTCATATATATATATATATATATATATATATATATGTATGTATATATTTTAAATTAGTCCAGGACATATTAGATTTATGATTCTGCCCTTATGTGTACCCGATAATTCATGTAACAATAGAGAGTTGACTATAGCTTTCTCCTATTGGTCAAACACCAAAACTAGGATAGTACGATTATCAATAGCACCACATGCAGCCACTCATGAGTCATGCCCTGCCCCTCCCCCACAATGGTATCTTATCCTATTCCTACGCCATTCAAGGGTCAGTCAGGGAGATAATCGGAATTTGATGCATCTCGCTCATTCTTCTAATCTCTATCAAACGATAAACTCACTAATTTAAGTTCAAATACGGCATCCCATAGGTGGTGATCAACTGTTCAAGGGTGAAATACTAGGGGCTGCTTCTTATTGCATGCCATTAAATATAGGATGGAGGCTTAGAGCTATGACAGAGATGGGCAGCTAGTCACATAATCCTTGAGAGTGCCCTCCGCTCCGTCTTCAATTCTTGTTTTCCTCGATTCTTGCTTCGTACTTGCGTTGTCAATCTTCGCTCCGGCAAATTTGAGTAGTTTAGGATATTTTTCAAGGAAAATGCTAAAAACATCCCAATGAATTGTTGTCTCCACTCTCGTTCTCAATTCTCCCTTTGTGCTCACGCTGTCAATCTTCGCTCCCACAAATTTTTATAGTGTCATCCCAATGAGTTGTTGTTAAGGTTAAAAAGGTGTATTGAATATGTAAAAAGTGTATAGAGGCGTATTGAAAAGTATAAAATGTGTATCAATTATCTATTCTTTTTTTGTGTGTGTCTTTTTCTTAGCTTATTGAATGACCCGGCCCATTTTTCAAAGATGTTTTCACGCTCTCGCTCATGTCCACGGACGAGCGAATTATGTGATTTAGGATGACAGTGACAAGAAAACCCATGACTTCGTCTTACCGGACCTTTAATACCATGTTACATTACCAATCGTGGACGTAATGATGTATATCAACTCAACGTACGTACTCCTACAAGGTAAAACAAAATAGTATTTCCTTGTAATTCAAAAGGTACTACTGACCTTTGTGACTTGTGCGAGGGAGAGAGATCCCTAGTTATCGTATGAAGTATGAAAAGCAGAAGAATGCCAAACGACAAACGAGGACTTAGCAGGGTTTTGAGTCCAAGAGTCTATACATCCATGCCACGTCCAAAAGCAGAGGAAAAAAAAACAGGATGAGAAACAATCCTCACAAACACGATGGACAAATAGGCCAAAGATAAGATAATTTGACAGACAGAGATCCAAAATATAAGGTTGTTCTTTTCCGTCAATTCAAAGGCAAGTGGGTAACCTATTACTATTTCTGAGAAGCACATGAGAATGCTCGAGTAGGAGATCCAGTGAAGACTACAAGGTTTGAAATGTTTGGCCTTCACGAGATTCGAACATACAACTTTATAGAGGACATTGCTTTTTCATTTCCATTTGGCCAAACCCCTTGGGGTTATCTAACCACTTTCTCATCATCAAATTTGAATCCATTTTGTTTTTTCTTAGACAACATGGGGGAGAGAGTAACGAGCATGACCAATTGCCCATAAGACTCCACACCCATAGCAGATCCTATGAGGCCGGGTCCAATCACCTATAGGCTTCTACCGCCCAACAAGCATGACCATTTGATGCATGTGTGTATGTAGTCATTTTTCCAGTTATAGTTTCAACACATGTTCGTCGACCATGTGATTCGTCCAACTGAACTGTTTTTGCATTGATATGAATCTAAGCCCCCCTTAATTAGGTGCTTAATTTCTTTATCCCTAACTGGCTCTATTGGTCGAACTATGTCTGTCAGTTCTGCTTTGCAGTGTGTGCTCTTGTCTCGACGAAAGAGATCAGGTGTCATATAATTTCACGTAATTTGTCTATCTTGTTGGTTGGGTTACGCCGCATTAGCTTCTCATCTTTGTATTTTGGGTAGATTTCTTTGTATTTGCCGTTGGGCTTTATGAAATGATATGATTGCAAATTGAGTTGTAAAAAGAACGAGAAATTAATTGCACATGCGTATCACCACAACTACCTATGTCTATTTGTTGATTAGCCATTGCTACGTGTGAATATTTGAATCCATTTCAAACTTGGGTTTTGGAATGTTCTACTCATTTGGCAAGATCACAGTTACGTACGTATGAAGAACCATCAAATATGTGTTGGGTTTTGTGAAGCCTAGTTCGGTTTAGTTCGCACTCTGTTGACTATTAGGAGTTTGATGATGTAAACTCCACATTATTAAAGTACTTGTTTTACAATTATGCGGCCTCTGTAACTTGTACTCCGTTATTAAAGTACTTGTTTTACAATTATGCGGCCTCTGTAACTTGTACTCCGTTCTTCATCCATTGCATAGTATAAAATGGCGCCGGATGGGGAACCATGTAGAAATATTTGTGCCTTACGTTCTCAGTTTTTTTTTTCTTAATCGGTTTCTTTTCGACTTCCACGCCATGTGTTTGTTGATTTGACCAATTTCTCAAGAGCTATGCAATATTCAATATTCACAAAATTCAACGAAACACGGTCCATATTGAACACATGCATCAAATGCCGCACATGTGTTGAAAGTTGAAACCGTACGTACAATTTTCTGACCATATAGAAACGATAACAGTAGCGTTCGTACAAGGGAACATGGCCTAGAAACGAGCAACTCTGCCTCGAATTGAATAGTAAGCCACTAATCTATTGCGATGGGTGTACTGTAAACTACCATATCAACATAGATAGCTACACATGCATACGCGCACTTATAGAGAGAGAGAGAGAGAGAGAGAGAGAGCTGACCTCTAGATGGCTACTTCGTTCGACGAGGTTTGGAATTCTGCAAGTGTAGAAGCTGCATTTTATTGGAGAGAATCTGAAATATATATATATATATATATATATATATATATATATAGAGAGAGAGAGAGAGAGAGAGAGAGAGAGAGAGAGAGCTCCTTTTTTTGTTTGTGGGGAGAGAGAGAGAGAGAGAGAGAGAGAGAGAGAGAGAGCTCCTTTTTTTGTTTGTGGGGAGAGAGAGAGAGAGAGAGCCCGAGAGGGAGAGGGGGGAGAGGGATTTCCATGCCTTGCTTTTAGCCAATCATTTGGAGGGAATTGGCTCCCCTTTCTTTTTCGAATTGAAATTTCGTTTACCATTAGTCACGTAATCGGTAATGCTTTTGAACGTCACGGTGTTCCCGCTCTCAATTTGCACACTGTATTTGTGTTCTTCATCTTCGTTCTCATAAATTTTAATAACTTGAAATATCCTTAAAAACGCTTTCGCACTCGACCTCACGAAATACATAACTAGTTAGTAGTCCAGTACATACGTGTGCACATGCACCTATGTACAATTGGACTGTGGCTTTAGTTTATAGAGCACATTTTAACTTTTATGTTCTCTTCATCCCACTCATATTGGGCGTTACCTTGGCTCTAGAGACCGTGCAGCGTCCCCTAGCGCATTGCAAGTTGCAGTGCTTAATCTTGTCCGTCCGTCTCGATAATTAATGGTCTAGATTTAAAAAAAAACTTTTTCAAAGAAAAGTTGAACTTTTCCGGGGAAATTTTTTATAAATCTGGACCGTCCAAAATACTGAGATGCAGCACTGTAATATGCAGCGCCTTTGAGGCACTACACCAACCCGCCTTCCCTCATATTGGTCCTACTTTTTCTAAAATTTGTCATTGTCAAAAAAGGTTAATAGAAATTGTCTAAGACTGACCCATAACTGGAAAAATGACTGTGAGAGAATAGGCTGTATATCCATTTACATGAAGAAGAGAAAAAAGAAAATTGATTTTGGTACTTCAGTTTTAGCCACTGGCACTCTACTTTATGTGTTAATCATGTGAGAAAACAAAACTAAAAATAGAGTGCCAAAATCATCTCGAAAAAAAAGGTTAATATAAATTGTCTAAAGACTTACCCATAACTGAAAAATGATTGTGAGAAAATAGGTTGTAAATCCATTTACATTAACAAATAAGATCTTCTATTTGTCCAAATCAACTTACGCGTATTTCGATTAATTAAATTTGTGGTTCAATCCCACAGTGCCCAATTATCTCGGACTAGGTCACTTATACTAAAAAGTGGATGTACCTCTGTTGTTTCAGTATAACTTCAGTCACAAACTGAAGATACGATTCGTGCAATCCCACGGGCGAAAACAATACCAAAAACAGAGGTAAACACGCTTTTTCAATAGAACGGTAAATGCGCGCTCGATGCACCACAATGAACAGCTAGTTGATTCTTCTTAATATCGCTCCACAAATACAAGCTAGTGACAGAAAGATGATCACGTCCTTCACTAAAATTTTAACGGACATGCGTCGTCCAACAATATCGATGCGTAAAGCAGGATTTCATTCCCATTTTCCGATCGGACTTTTGTCTGATGGGATCTTTTTTTGTTTTGTCCGTAGGCCAGTTTGTCCAATTACTACTTGATTTTAATGGACAACTTTGTCTTTGGTTCTTTTGGCTGCTGCCACGTGATTTCAAATATACCATGCTTTTGGGTAGAGGAAACCAGCCACCCCCTTTTGTTTCTCCTTTCTCTCTGATCGACGAACATAAGCAAGTAAGCAATCATGCTTTTCTTCCTTTACAGAAAGCATGTCTTTTCACTTTTGGGGTTCGACGTACGTTCCGGGTGTTTGGATTAGTTTACGCGTACTCTAACTGATTTTCTCTCCGGTTTGATCAAAGCCATGCCATTCGTGCCGGGAACTAGAAAACTCATAAGAAATTACTTTCTCGTGGTGTGATCTCGAAAACTGAACTCAGTCAATTGTGTGGGAAAAAAATTCTATCAACCAACCGGACTAACCTTAAGGCTTATTGTCTTTTCAGTGCTGCTATAGGTGCAGCGAAGGCTGTACAACATTCGCGTACAGATCGCTTTCGCATCCGTCTCGGGTTCTGCGAAGATGATCGGAGCCGCTCATTTTGTTCAAAACATTTCGTTTAAAGTCCCTGAAAAAAATATTCTCGATCCAATATCGAAAATGACACTTACAAATCATCCAACTTTGCTTTAGAATTCAGGCTAAATTTTGAACAAAAGTTGGATGATTCATAATTGTCTTTACCGATATTGGATTGAGATGATTTTTTATAAGAACCCTAAACAAAATATTTTGAACAAAATGAGCGGCTCGAATCATCTTTGTGAGACCCAAAACGGGCGCAAAAGAGATCTGTACGCTGCTGTTGTACAGTCTTTGCTGTACTCCTATCTTTACGGTTGTCTTTTCACTTCGGTCATGACCTAACGTGCGAAAAGATTCCAATTAACTTAAAGTGAATATATTAAAAAAGTACCCTAACGCTTTGTTTGTTTGTTTGTTTTTTTTTTATATCCGCCTCTAACGCTTTGTTTGATCTTTAATTATTAGGTCTCTACATCCTTTTTTGCTGTTTTTCAATTGTGGGTAGTCATCATTTTTAGTGAGAATTACAGTAGATCATACAGTCAATTTACGAGAGTCCAACAACATATATCTACGATAATACAACTAATTAGTCCAAAATCGCAACATCAACCGCCGAAATAGGCAGAGACGAGATCATGATTTTATATACGAAGAGGCCACAATATGAACAATAAGATTTTAAAATTTTAAGGTTCAAGAATCTAAAGTATTATTTAAATTTCTAAATAATACTCGATACAAAACACAAATATCTAGATGTTCTTAACAAACCACAAACAACTACTAAGTGAAAAGTAAATTTCTCAGTGCGTCTCATCGACCATGTAAAATTTTAAAATTAAAAAACCTACTCCGCAGATAATTATGGACTTTTCCAAATAGAGGCGCCCTGGCCCTATAAACCAATCTTAAAAACCGTCTTTGCAAATAGGATACATGCAAGCAGCTAGCTTAGAGCAAGTGCAACAAGGTAGGCAAAATTTGAGCTAAAACTACTAGCGAGCAGTGCCCATTTTTCACTGTAACTACCCATATCTCTATCAACACTCCAACAACACAAGTTATTTAACCTATCTTCTATTAAAATATTATGTGGAGAGAGAGAGAGAGAGAGAGAGAGAGAGAGAGAGAGAGAGAGAGAGAGAGAGAGAGAGAGCTAGTAAAATTAATACCATTGGATACCTTGTGAATACTTCAAAGGCATATTTACCAGGCTAGTATTCATGGTAAGGCTCTTGGAGGGGTGGTTATGGTCTTGGCCTTGGTAAAATAGCAAAAGGTACCATTCGCCTTATCTGTTGTTGATGTTGTTAGCTCACATATGCTCGGGCATATACGTTTGTTGTCGTGTCTTGTCATGATCTCCTCTTAAAAAATATACTAGCTAGCCAGTTCTGCACGTAAGTCTCATGTAGTTTCTCATCAATAATTCAAAGGATTAGAGCCATGTTTGGTTCTTACTATTTCTTATTTGCTTCTTTCTCAAGCAATAGGCACAAGAAAGCAAGCAAAAATCATCTGTATCCACTTTGTTATAATTTACTTCTTTGAAAGATGGAATCTTGAAATTTGGCGAATAAGCAAATATACAACACATCCCACCAAATAAGCGAGCAAACCGTGTTCGCCTTTAATGCTCTTCGATCTATTGTTTTGGTTAGAGTAATGACATCTTGTACTAATGATTAATGTTACATGCACGTATAAATGGATACTGGACACAGATGTATTCTGAATCGTATGACACACGTGGCTCAAATAAGACGATTCTTGCGGGACTCATAAACATCCGACGATTTCGAACACGTCAGGGATGGACGGAAGGGAGTGCCCGAGCTTTTCAAGTCCCTCAAGACAGAAAATTTCTTAAAATAAAGTATACGCGTGTGACAAAAACTCCCTATAATTCAAAGTTATCAATAATATAATGATGACTACTTGTACACACACAAACTAATTACACCGTAATAGCAAAATATATTACTAATATGGAATCTAATTCTTGTTACCGCTACGTACAAATTAATCTTGCCTCCATCACTGTCCTCGTTCATACTTAGCATTTTTTATGTACTAATTAAAATTAGATGACAAAGGACTACGATAGTGTATTACTACACATTAAATAAAATTGTCCATGGCATCAACTTTAATCTGTCATTTTATCAAACGGATAGGGGAGAGAGAGAGAAGCCACATGTTGCACATTGAGCCCTCAAAAACGTATATTGAGGGGGACCCCCTAATAGCGACACAATGATAGTAATTGTTTGATTACGAGAGAAAATTCCATGCATGAGGCAGCAGTAAGTAACCTGCACGACAGAATTGTTCCCCCTGCATATTCGAAGTGGTGGTTGTCGATTCAGACACACACACGCGCACAATTTTTCTGTCCATCTTTATCATCATTCAACGAGCCTTATCCTCAAATCTACCCCCCAAAAGTGTTTTACATGGGCCAATAGGTGTGTTTATTGCTTTTGAAGTGGGGCGGTGGCCGAGGTTGTTCATGGCTTACTCTCGAGGGGTTTGGGTGGTCCATAGGTACAAAGTTCAAGTTGTGCTAACGACGCCTCTTGAACTTTGCCTTCTTGCAAAAGTCCGATCGTGTTCTGCTAGCCCTTGATTGGTGGTAGTTACAATGGCTCTTCGATTCTTTCTGGGGCTCATCAGGGGTCGTTTAGTTCTTATGATCTCATGCCCAGGTCTGATAACTCCCTCCTCCACCCTTTTTGATTAGCAAAAAAATGAATGATCGTTCCATAATGCATAGTCACAATCTAAAAGCTCCTCCGTCAACCCCCCCCCCCCCCCCCCCCCCCCCCCCCGATTCTTGAGAATTAGCCTAAATAATCTAATACGAAACCGGCTAGATTTATATGTATTCCAATAAGGTATGCACACGCGGATAAAAAAAAAAAAAGTATGCACACAAGTACAGTCACCTAGCATGGCCCCTGCACCTAGCTCCACTGGGTTCAATATTGCTCTAATAGTACTCCTACACTTACATTTCTAATAACTCGGGATATCCGGACTAGTTTCCGCTCATCTCAACTAATTTTCGGGAGTCCATTTCCTACCATCCACTAGGGGGAAGTACTACACTTTTTCTACCCCTAATTACACATTCGACTGTATAAAAAGTCTAAAGCTCTCCTTATAACCCGAAGTAAATTAGGTATTTTCCCAACTATGTTTTGCCTTGGTCATTTTTTCCCTCCATCATTCTCAACCTGACCCCACTAATACCAAATTTCTCGCCCTTCTCCGGACCTTATTTCATGGAAATTGAAGCCAAATCTCTCACATTCATTCATATCAGCGGACTCTATCGAATCAAGTGACTACGAAAATGACAGCAGAATCATGACCATGACAATTGGTAAAGATGATACAGAAGAGAGAGAGCTTCTTGCGATTTGATGTTCCACCTGCCATGCCCCTAGCTTAGGCCCTTTAGTCGTCCATTGGATGCTGCCGAAGGTAGGGGCCAAAACTCATCGGGGCGGATGAGGGGACATTTTTGGCTTGGTTTCGGCTGGCCACTTGACGCCCGGATGAACACATCCAAGCCCATTTAAGATCCCCTTGGCCGGTTTTGGGGCCAACAATTATGGACACGTTTCGACCAGGGCAAAAATAATATACCCCCGGATGAGGCCCTCCTCATCCCCTTCCCAGATGGCCTAAAATTTCAACTATAAAACAATGTTATCCCTCCATTTTATCCCTCATCCAAATCAAGTACTATTTTATCCTCCATTTTTTATACTTCATCCGAACCAACTACTTCTTTATCCACCTTCCATAAAAGTCACATTAATGTGGATCTACCTTCCATAAATAATAATACCCCAAAAACTTATCCCACATCCAATCGGCCCCTTAAACTAATGTCACCGGATTAGTCTTGCTACATGAGTATATACTCAAATACCCCATTATTTTAGCTTCATGTGTAAAATGAATGGGATTTATTAATGTCCGAGTCAACAAACTACATTGAACGATTCAGATAATAGTTTTGAATACGAGATGGGTTTCATCTGGTAGGCACCCTAAGTGAAAATTCTCTCTATATATCTACGGGTGCACATGGTTTGGAAGTGGTTAGTTTGAATCGATTACCAAAATCGTTGCAAATGATTCAAGAAATTGAGCACAAACAACCTGACTGTACAGGTAGAACCTGACTAGAACTAAACCGCAAGACCAATCCAATTATGGCACTTCCACCAAAAATAAATCGCCAACTATTCATAAATTCAAACTCCTACTAAATAGTTTTAGCAATTTCATTATAACTGGAAATCTGAAGTGGTCCACAATGGTTAATTTTTCATCAGGCAACTTGCAAATAGATTAAAAGAACCCAAAACATTTTTTGTTGAACTTTTGTGTTGAAAGTGAATTTTACCCTAATTAAACTCATTACGAATATGACTTTGGACCAAATTAGACTATTGAATTCAAAAATATAACCCCTATTCGAAAAATACCGATTCTAATTTTTCTAAACCATAACCATGCTACTAAACCGCATAATCAGACCAAATAGAGTGGTTCTCTGGCTCCATTTATGTGCACATGAATGGTACTGGTACAGTTTGGAACATCACAGAATGGGGTGCAGTGCAACTTGCTCCCGCAATGATCATATTTGGTCCCGAATCTAAAAAGCATGAGGGGGACTGCTAAAGATGCTGTTTCTCGATGCTCCACTGTACGGAAATTTGTCCGGCCCATTTGCAATCAAAATACTAATATCAAAGAGAAGAGTGAGGGGTTTGGGGGTGCTAAGAGGAATTTCAACATTTGTAGACAAAATGAGAGAAAATAAGTACTCCCTCCATCCCTTTTTAAGTGTCCTACTTCGTAATTCCAACTTATTAAAAAGACATCATCATTATATCTTTCATATCAACTTTTTCCTCCACTTTCTCTACTTACCTATCATCATTACACTTTTACTCACTTACTTTTTAAAATGGAATCTACTTTTAGGGACAAAATAGACAATTCACCAACTTTTACCTACTAACTTTACAAAATGGACACTTATTAAGGAACAGCCCAAAATGGAATACCGACTATAAATAAAGGACGGAGGGAGTAGTACATTGCTACTATAAGAAAAAGTTACATTACATAACACATTGATACCAAAACACATTGATACTTTATTGATTGACATCTTACCCTTTCCTAGCCCGATGTTCAAGTACCATCACACATTGATACTTAAACAACAGGTAGGGAAAGGATAAGAGCTCAACTGATAGAGTGTCAATGTGTAATTGTGTATAGCATCAATGTGTTGTAACGTATCTTTTTCCTATAGTAGCAATGTATTTTCTCTCATTTTTGTCTACAAATTTTGAAATTCCTCCTCCTCCTTTTTCACCCTTTGCAATTTAGCATTCCCACGCTAGGACCACCTCCACAATCAGTTAAGAGTAGTAGATAGATTGGAAACCTACGGCCCTGTTTGTTTGGCAACACACGAAGGGAATAAGGGACCCAATCTAAGTCATTTAATTTGTGTACGTGAGCAAGAACTTAATGGCGCCTCTCGAAACATCTCAAACTACTGAAATGTGAGAGCGAGAGCGCAGAGATTGAAAGTGGAGCAGAGAGTCTAGATGATTTATGTGACCTAGGACACGAGCCGCAATGCGTGCACGTAAACATGAGTGAGAGGATGAGAATGCCTTTCGAAAACATTTCGAACTAGTATCAAAATTTGTAAGAATGAGCAAGTAATCCAGACTTGGTCACTAATCTCCACCGTTAGATTATCTCCCACTTCACCAGACGGCTATAAGCAATCCACCTCCTTTTATCCCTTGCCACAAAAAAAGGAGTACGATGACTTTATCACGACACCGAACCAAATCCTCTGCACTTGAATCCTTTTCTTCCTATATTCCCATGTATCCGTTTTTGTAAGATCATACTATGTCAAGATTCTAGTGTCTTGAGATTCCTAAAGGATCCAAACGCTTAGACCTTATGGGATTTGGAACTTTGTTTCCCCTATTCTCCTATGTATTCCTAGTCATTGGATCATGCCCTGAGATTTCTGGTGTCTTGAGATTTCTATAGGATTCAATGCCTTGGAATACATGGGCATTACCAGAACAAAGGAATGTGAAGAAAAAGGAACTGGTGCCCATGATGATATGATCACTGCCAATACTTCAATCATGCAAACTGTAAAATAAGGAATGCTTTGCCTCTGTGACAGGATTTGGCTGTAAAATGCCCGAAAAGAGTAGTGCTTTTTCCCCCTCTATTACAGGCCTCTGAATTGCATCCTATCATCCTATTCAGAACTTAAGCTGTTCAGGTTAAAGTTTGAGAAACGAAAAACATCACCACGAAGTAAGCAACGGGACATCTAGTCGGTGCAAAATTCGGACACATAAAGCAGAAGTTCACCTAAAAGCTCTACCCCAGCATTGGAAGGCCTAAACTGGAAAGAATCACACACCGTCATACAATAGGATCACCAACCTTGCATGAAAACAATTGAAACAGAAAAGCAAAATGAGAAGAACAGAAATTTTTTGTAAGTCACTATGCAGGACATCCTGGTCAAATAAGGAAAAAGCAAAACTAATAGGAGCATACCATGGACGCTAGTTTTCGATAAGTAGGGCCATAGCCGAATGGCTTGAAGATCGGTTGGTTTCTGATACAAGACAAAGACAACTTATAAGCGATTGAAAAAAAGAAAGAGTAAGTGGTTACTGGAAACCCAAGAAAGGGGTTGGCTTAGGATAAGTGGGCCAAGTTTTTAAACTTTGCTGAGCTAAGCCACTTATAGAAAGACTACTAATCATACTGATCCCAAGTCTTAAAAATAAGGCAGGAAAAGCTACTTTTGATTCCCCGGTATACCAACAATAAAATGAGGTGAACCCAATCCGAACCACATTTTAAGATTCCAAAATACCCACTTTAATGAACAAAGTTAAGGATCACATATACCTTCTGATTCCATCCGCAACCAATCCTGGCCGGATATCAAAGCTTCTCTAATATCTGGATTAAGTGAACTACGGTGATGGTCAAGTACCCTGCCCCCAAGGCTGAATACCAAGTCTGGTCCAAGAGTTGACAAAGGAATCCCCAGAACATCACGTGCCATCATAGATAGAATAGGGTATCTTGGCGTGTGCACTTTCCACCAATTCAATATGTCAAAATCATAATTACGTGGAAACACCGGTTCCTCTAGATATTTGTCCAAGTCTGATGTTATGCTTTGACCCTGTGAAGTTTCATTTAGGAACTTGTCAAATCCCCTTAGTCCATCTCTAGTCCCATTACTTGTACTAGGTAAGTTGCTCCCAGGCTTTGAATCTTGATCAAGTGAAGATGAGCACATAGAATACTCATTGAAAAGTTCCTTAATACTACTCAAAACTTCCTTGATGTAATCTGGGGCATCACTGCCATAGATTTGTGGATAGTAATACTCTATCAATTTCATCTTGAATCGTGGATCCAAGATGGCTGCTACTGCTAAAGCCAAATTGCACTTGCTCCAGTAGTTATCAAACTTGGATTTCATCTTTAATGCCAAAGAACTAACAAAATCATCTGGGCTCTTGCACCATTCAATCAATTGGACGTTTACATCACAAATCTCTGGAAAATAAATATTTGCAGTAGGGTATTTGTTTCCTGAGAAGACAGTCATAACTTCAACAAAAAGCTTCAAGTAGCCAGTGACAGCACTCGCCCATTCCCACTCCCTCTCCGATAGAGCCATCGTGTAGCCAACATCATGTTCTTGCAATACAGAAAACACAGCCTTATACTCTAGGGCTGTGTCAAGCATGAGATAGGTTGAATTCCACTGCGTTGTACAGTCAGTAAACAAGCACTTGTGATTATTGATTCCAAGTTGCTGAGAAATCTCATTGAACTTTCCTTGGGTTGCTTGTGAACTTTTAACATACCTAAT
This sequence comes from Rhododendron vialii, assembly GCF_030253575.1. NCBI lineage: Eukaryota > Viridiplantae > Streptophyta > Magnoliopsida > Ericales > Ericaceae > Rhododendron > Rhododendron vialii. The sequence continues at coordinate 37,180,090 of NC_080562.1, forward strand.
ACTTTCTCGAACTTTGTGGGTGACATCATGAAGTGCTTCCACGGAATCCAAAGCAATAGACTTCAGAACATGTGCTGCGCAACGTGCGTCAAACAACTGACCATTCTTCAGAAGAGGCTTGTTTTGAGAAAGCCAGTCTTTGATTTTAAAAACAACGTCATCATTCGTGAAAAAATCATCAAATGTCATGGAAAACAACATCCGGTCAACATCCCAATCCATTACGCACTTGATAATAGTTTCCGAAAGTATGTCATCATTATGCGAAATATCCAAGGTGACAAAGTTCAGTATCTTCTTCTGTAGCTTCCACTCCTCATCAACATAGTTTGCGGTCAAACATAAATAAACTGCATTTTCAGGTGAAGCCCACATATCAACAGCAAGGCTAATTCTCCCATGCAAACCATGTAATGTCTTGTACACTTTCTCTTTCTCTTTCCCATAAATTGCCATACAGTCTTGCTCAATGGCACCATTACTCATAATCTCAAACATGGGTTGAAGATTCTTTACAAATATTTTGAATCCAACATGCTCAACCATGTCGAGCGGATAACCATGTAACATGATCATACGAGCGAGATCTAGCCGGCTCCGCTCTTGATCAAACTTCGCACTTCCAAGGCTTATGGCTCCCAAGTTCATGGTCTCATCTCTTTTCTGCTCTTGCTCAAACTTAAAATTTATCGGAGTAATAATTTCCTCTTTTCTTTGCCCTTCCTCGTACCCAACATTTGGTACAACAAGGGCACCCTCTTTTTTCTTTCTCTTTGCAGCAAGTATTTGAGAAACGTCATAATTAGACCTCTTCAGACAGCGTATCAGATGATTTCTCAGATGAGTAGTTCCACTATTGCTTGATCCGCTAAGTTTCTTTTTACAATGTACACAAACCGCATAACAGATGTCAACATTTTTTACCCGTTCAAAGTGATTCCATACAATAGATGTCAACCTCTTTGGCTTCTTAGCAGGTGATTCATTTGAAATTTCCATCGCATGGGTTCAATACAACCAAGGCCTGCAAACTAAATGACATCAAATTTGTACTACATTCTTCTTTAAACCAAAAAGGTTAACAAGCCAGTAACTCAATTAACTCGTGCAGATAACTTTAGCGACACGAAAGAGTAACACAAGCCATGGACACAGTTTAAGAAAAATAATATCATTCAACCTCAGCAAGAAATGAAGCCAATTGAAGGCCATTGAGTGTCCAGGTCATAATGTATACCCTAAAACACGCCTAAGGAGGTATATAACCAGAATATTATGCAAAACTTGGGGACCGAACCTCCGGGTAATCATCAGATTCAAAGCTCCATTTCACAAACTGTACAAAAGATGACTTATCTGGCTGAACAAGGTTTTAAGCACCAATATATATCAGCGAATTCGGACCCAGCCGACAAAAGCTACATACCGGCGTAATCCAGTGCATCCAACATCCATTTCTACATTGTCATTTCAACTACACTCATAAGTTACACAAGTTCGTTTTTCTCAAATGGCCGAAAACTTTGTTGGGTCTCTACATATTCTCGTCGGTTATAAAGAGCCCCCGCAACAATAAAATTTCCATCGTCTTGTTTGGTTTAGAGAGAGAGGAGAGAAAATGGTAAAATTGAGTATAAAGCACAGTAATTCTTTCCTCCGAATTTCAGTCAAGGTAACAATAAGACGAATTACAACTACAGGCACAAAATCCCCAATCATGCAAACCCTCGATCGCTCAACCAAAAATTCGACCCAAACTATTTACCAAAAAAAAGAAAGAAAATTGGACCCAAACCCAGATACGAAACCAGGATACCGCGGATAAAATAAAAAAAAAATCCCAGGATACCCAATGGAGATAAATCTAGATTAAAGCAATTAAAGAAAGAAAATAACGTAATTGAATCAAGGTGGGTTTTACCCGGATTATCCAGAAACTGAACCTGAGATTGAGAATCGGAGATGGGTTTTTCTGTCTCTTTCGCTTTGTGTGCGCTGAGTCCGACTGTAATGACCGAGTCCGATCGGACGATCCGGGAGGGTCAGGGTTAGGGTTTGTTCACTTCATGGGGAAGAGAATATGAATCGGATGTGGTGGAGTTTGAGAGAGAAATACGGTACACCCGATTGGAGTAGTACCAAACCAAATAGGGTGGGTCAACGTGTGGTTAGATATGATGACGTTAAACCCAAGATTTGGGTCCGGTTGCGGTTAGGGTTTTGGTGGGTTAGGCTGGCTCTGAAAGTGGGTTTGGAGAAGACAAGCGGATCTGAATTTGGGTTATGTGGTGGCTCCTTTCGGTCTCCTCCAATATAAACAACGTGGGTTGGGCTCAAGTTACTAATCGAGAAATAATACTGCTACGTACATTTTTACCGATCACTTTTCGACCATTCCTTTCTCATATATGTATTGGTCTTACATATTTTATATTTGGTCATGAGATGTCTTATACATATGTGAGAGAGAAGTGATCGAAAGAGTGATCGGTGGAGTGTACCTAGAATTAATTTAATTTTTTATTTGTTCTTGTTTGAAACGACTCAAACGAGTTCTGAAATTGTTTCGGCATGTCATCATCATTTCTTCTACATTTACATGTTGCTTGCTCGTACGTGAACAAATTTATGGGTTACAATTATAATTCTTATGGGATTTTTTTATTTGGAATTACAATAATAGAAAACTAAATAAATACTGTAAAACATTTGAAATTTTTTTTCCTTATTAGGCTCCATTTGGAACTTGAGGAATTTCCTTCCCTTGTTTAGTTTCAAGACAAGAGAAAGAGAATGAAAAATTACCAAAGGAAAAAAAGTTCATATTTTTCCCTAACTTCTATTTAACTTAACTGTGCTCTTAGGGTCTGTTTGGTTAAAAAGAAATTCATGCTGAAAAGTAAAAATAAGAGAAAGTTAAATGAAAGAAAAGATAGTGAAAAGATAATTTATTTTCTTCTATGTGTTTCATTAAAAGAAAAGTTTTGTAGGAATATTGTTGGAAAATACTTATAATAACTGCTTTACCCTAAATATATACAATATCGATCATGGTAGAAAAGTAAAAAAAATTATAAACATAATGGTAGATGTCATAAAAGCTGTCAATTTTCATAAGAAAATAAAAATTTCTTGTATTTTTAGCAAAAAATTGGAAACGAGGTAAGCATGCTTAAAAGTTGTAGAAGAAATTTTTTACTTTCAACTGCAGATAGTAATTGAGAACGAAACTATAATTTGTAAAATGGTTTATTTTTTGAGCTAGAATTCAAATTGGAGCGAGCCTGCTTGCGAAATCTTTGGGAAGCAGAAGCCTCACCTTGACCTTGCTTGCCTCCGGCCCTCCACTGCGGCCAACTCTGAACTCGACGCTGCAACAACATTTCTAGAGAGAGAGAGAGAGAATGGCGAGGAGGCGACTGCTGTTGCTGTTAAAGCCCTTCGACGTGTTCCCCGCCCAAAACCATCCCAACGTTCTTCCCCGCATCACAAGCCCCAAGGTCAGCTCCGTCTATTACCCTTTTATCTGTCCTAGCTCTTCTGTTCTCAATCTCACTTGGTTGTTCTTTTTATGGTGACCGTCTTTGCCATCACCAAATGAGTAGATTACCTGTTTGATAAAATGACGTTGTAGTTTGTAGCATAATCTCCCATTGTGGATGTGTTTGTACCCGATTTTGGCAAAACCACAAGGCCCTATGGTGCTGGGTCATTTCCATTTCTCTCCAAATTATTCAATCCAAATAATTACTATCACGCCCAAATGGTTGCTTCTCTAGTCAGCTTTTTGTTGGTAACTGACAAACTGTCTTCAGATTGTTATCCGCTTATCAGGTGAATGCTTATACGGCAGGGATGCTTTTGTATTAGTGATGTCCTTAGTGCTTCCATGCTAGACTGATCATAGGAGTTACTCCTTGGCATTACTTTTTTGTGCCAAAAGTTCAAGTTGAAGAATGTTTCAGGAATGTAGCTTCATCAGTTGGGAGACCCCGCACTTTGTCTTATAATTGCGATCTTAAGAGTTCGCATATTTACTCCTCTTGCTCCATTACCTTGTGAAATCTACCTTGTCAGTCTACCTGGCGTTTGTCCTCCTTGTAACACATTTATCATCGCAGACTTCGCAGGTGTTATCTTATCTGGACAACAGGCGCAAGGTTCACAAGGATGCCATAAACTTTTGTCAGGATATTTTGCGGCAAAAGTATGTTGATTGGGAAGCCATGTTTCGTAGCAATCTGTCACAGCCAATTCGTGATGTGGATCTGGTTATAACGGTGGGTGGTGATGGAACACTTCTGCAAGCAAGCCATTTTATGGATGATTCTGTTCCAGTACTTGGTGTGAATTCAGACCCCACTCAAGCTGAAGAGGTTAGTTGTCTTTCCATCTCCATTCCGGATCTGGTTGCTAATATGTGTTGGGTATACATTAATCAACTCATTTTGGTTTTGAGACTCCCAATGGCAGACCTTAATAAACTGCACTCTTTCTGCTGTAGGTGGAAAAATTCAGCGAAGAGTTCGATGCTACAAGAAGCACCGGCTATCTCTGTGCCGCAACTGTCAGAAATTTTGAACAAGTATGACTACCTTCTTATGAGATTGACGAAACCAAAAGTCTTGCTAGTCTGTGATTGAATACCTGGCCTTTAAGATATTTATGATGTAGCTTTTATGTTTCGCTCATTTTAGTTTGTGTTGTGTTCAAGTTTGATTGTTCTGAAAATTTTGTTGCTTCCAATATGATAACATAAATCATTAATCCATTGCTTCCCTAACCACTTCTTGTGGTAGTTAAAAGGGAAATCTCCCAAGCTGCTCTCACCCATCCTTCTGTGTTATCCAGCATGTGTTCATGTTCTGTTAGGTCCTGGTTTTTAACCGTGGAGAAATTTTACCTTCTGTTTCTTTTGGAGCTTCAATGTGGTTTCATTCTATTAAGATACCTCTATGTTGATTCATTGAACACAATCATGTTTTTCAGATGCTAGACAACATCCTTGAGGGTCACTCAGTTCCTTCTGAATTGTCAAGGATGTCAATTTGTGTGAACTCAAAGCTGCTGTCAACTTACGCTCTTAATGATGTTTTGATTGCACACCCGTGCCCTGCAACAGTTTCTCGTTTCTCATTCAGGTAAAGCGTCACCTTTTAAACATTATTACTGGCATACAGTCGTAAATGTCATATCACATGTGTTCAGTCGTTTGTTATTTTTTTGGCAGAATGAGGAAAGGTATCCAGCCTTGTTCCCCTTTAGTGAACTGTCGGTCAAGTGGTCTTAGGGTCTCAACTGCTGCCGGATCAACTGCTGCAATCTTATCGGCCGGTGGATTTGCAATGCCAATTTTGTCTAAGGATCTCCAATATATGGTAAGGGAGCCCATTCTACCTGGAGAAGCGAGCTCTCGCCTTATGCATGGAGTAGTAAAATCTGATGAGTCCATGGACGACGTTTGGTATTGTAAAGAGGGGATGATATATGTTGATGGTTCTCATGTTTTCTGTCCTATCCAGCATGGGGATACTATTGAACTCTCTTCCAGTGCCCCAGTTTTGAAAGTATTCTTGTCTAACCACTTGTTAACGTAGATACACGTGTAGCAATAGCCATACTCTGAATAAAAGGAATTTTTGTAACTTGAGTAATTGGAAATGTGAGAAAGAGCACTTTTGTATTTAATTTGCATCTGTGGATTTTGGTTGTTTCTTTTTTTCTTTTTTTGCGAGAAAATGATCGTTGTCATTTTCATTATGAAGAAGATCTGAAGATCATTACAGTGATACAGGACACTAAAAAACACAGGGCAAAGCACTTGAAACAGACTCTGATAACTTTGTAAACATCCCGGAGGACTGAAACATACTCAACAACGGCAAATGGAACTACCTACACGCCGGTGAAAGTCCCTAATCCGTGACGGGCACGTTGCCATTTCTGCAAGTTGCCTACACCCCGGTGTTTGTAGTTACCTGTTTTTACTGGGTTTTGATTTTTGATTTGCTCATTTTTCAATCCGATGTACAGATGTATCCACATAGCTCAGGTTGTTTTTGTCTATGATAAGCCATTCCAGCTTCTGATGTTTGTTCTAATGCCCAAAAATCAACCTTGCCAAACCCAATCCCCAAAGTGATGGGTTGCCCAAAGACACAACAGGAGAGGAAAAATTAGCAGGACAATTTTTTTTATTTTTTTTGAACAGCAGGACAATTGATAGACCAAAAAAAAAAGGTCGTCATGGGCATTTAAGGTACATGGAAACAGGGAAATCTCTCAGGAATTCCAGTAATTTCATACACCATAATGATGCTGAAGTTCTCGCTGTCACTTCTATGACTTTGGAAAACAAAGACAATTTCTGACCTGTGAAACGAAGGCCATGAAACTTGAACAGATGGAAATTATATTTAGCTCATGCCCAAACAGCCCAGTGATATTTGTAGAAACAGAAAAAACAAAACAAGCGAAATACATTCCTCTTTAATCAAGTGTAGTCCTGTGAACTCTCAAGTGCAGTTGGTTTTCTCTCAAGCACACAACAGATGGGGCAAATCAGCTTCAACGATACTACTGTAGTCTTTCATAATTTTTGTTCTCGTGGCTGCTTCACCCTGAGAATGAATCACTATAGGCTATATACATTGCCAGTCACTGGAAACAAAGAATCCCCTTTGAGCTGTATAATCAGCAGCAACTCGGCTTTGCAATGGCAAGCCTCAACCTTCTCTACAACCTGCAAAAAGCACACAACCTCCATTAAATCTTTGAAATTACGAATAATTCCAGTGAAACATACAAATACTACTTACGTGAACATTTGAGGGCGGTTGCGAGAAAGCTGAGGTCGCTTTATTGGTGAAAGTATTAGGTTCCTCAGAGTCATTGATGGGTTACTGGCTCCAGATCCAAACACCGGTCTACCGGCAGCAGGTCTTCTGTTATCAGCATCAAGTGGAATGGCTGATTGTTTAGCAGGTGAGCAACCAGAGATGTCAAAGGGGCCAGAGTTCGAACTATTCTGTCTTGCTTGTGGCCATATGTCCTCTATCGGGCCTGGAGTTTCAGGAGTGAAAACAGACCAATCTGCAACAAATAAGTCAACTGGCATTTCTTCGCAGAATACAACTACCACCAAGTAAACTTGTTTGCTTGACGGTTTTAAAAAAATCAACAAAAAGTTCCTTTTGCATTCTTGGAAAGCATTTCTTCTTAAAAATGAGTAGGATATGGAGACAATAATGTTTTTGTTTTCAAAAACAGTTTATGAAACGTGTTCTGTAACAACCAAACAGTTGAACTCTGTCAATTCGCTCTGGGAACTCCAGACATTGGATGAAAAGCACTTTGGTCTTTTGACGCAGACTATTGCCTGGAACTACTTTCAAGGACTATTAACAGAACAATTTTACCTTTTCTGATAGGATCTCTGTTATCCATCATGTTAGGTGGATTTGAGAACAAATCTGGCTCAGCTCTTGAATAGAAGTTGTTTGCGGGCTGGATGGCTGATCGTTTCATCGACTCGTACTCACTTCTCAACTGATCATACATTTCATCAAGCTTCCTCTTTTGCCTTGTATTCGGAAATAATAGTTTGCCTCAGTTATGAATCAGGTTTGAATAGGATTTGAAAAAGGGTCTCTGAAACTGACCTAGATTTCTCAGAAAATTTTTCTTGAAGCTCTTGCTTATCCTTGGATAAGCTTTCAACCTCTTGTTCCAGCATCTGGCATCTCTTGGCCATTTTCTGGTATGCGGTATGCACCTGCTCCATTTTTTCTGTGAACTTCTCTTGCATTGTCTCGCATTTCTGCCTACACTGAGCTACTATTTTATTCATCTTGAGCTGCATTTCCAGTTCTTTTTGCCCAATGTAGAACGTCACACTTCTGTATGCGCTCTTCATCACTAGAGATGTTCAAGGAACAACGTATGGACGAAACGTGTGCTCTATCGATATCATCCAAATAGTTCAAAGCCATGTTGGAATTATAACTAAAACCTTTTGTTTTAGCATTATTATTGGGCTAATGGTACTTGCCACAAAAAGAACGGCTGTTTCCATGATCCTCTCTATGTCGTTAAATACTGGATGATCTCGATAAGGTGATTTATAGGGAATTTGAAAATGAAAACATATTTGCTGGAAGTATCAAACAATGAAGGATACATATCTGCGGAGACATCCCGACCATGGCCATCTGCAAAACAGTAGTACAGAAAGAGTCAGGCAAAAGCACGGATCCCATTGTGACCTCTGTTTGAAAACCAACATTGCATTAGGTTACAGTATATTTAATAGAAGAATGCTCGCTTACATTTATCCATTCATCATTAGGATTGATATCCACAGGTTTCATAAGACTGCCAAGTGAGAGTCATAGTAATTAGTCAAGAGGCAATCAAATTCCAAATATGTAATGGATCATGATGATAATATAGCATAAAGTAGCTGAAAATCCTTCTGTTACAAAGCTTTCTTGCACCAAAGCTCCGTGGTCAAGATTGGTGACATCACTTCCATTAAAGCATGCAACAAACTAACGGCCAAAGGGGAAAAATCAATGGTAAACCCGCAGTAGGCTCATTATAGTAAGCAAATATGCTGCAGGCTGCACTGGTCCTTTCCTCTTAAGTCGATGCAATTGTAACAGACCAATGTACAAATCATACACTAAAAACACATGTTAAAGATATGGATCCATGTCTCCATGATATCAGAAGCCACTGACCTCTTGGAGAGCACTTGATCACATATGGGGCAAGCCGCGTCATTACTGAGGATCTTGCTGGCATCTTCGGTGCCTTTTAATACCGTTAAGGAAACTATGCCCATGCACCAATTCTACAAATTCGAAAGTAAAGATACAGACAAAACTGCAGAAAGTCAAAACTGCTGTATGCCTAAAGATACACAAGATGTGGCCACAAGTGGTGGAAATAGCTCGCCCTTCCAATTCTCTCCAGCACGCATTGCATCTCATCTCAGCCTTCAGATATTATCTCCAATTTCAGCAATAAGTTGGGACCTGAAAGACCATGAAGCAGGAGCACAAACAAACATCTGAGCAAGCTTCTATGAAAAGTTCACATTCTATCTTGGTGTGTTTAACAATTACACTATGATCAGCTATAGGGCCAAGATACGACCAGCTCTATAAGAAAATCTATTGCGATGATAAATTACATATCGCAACAATGTCTAGAAATGTAGTTGATCAACTCAGGAGTTGGCCACTGAAGCAAAGTAGGTATTAGACAGCATATTAGGTTGATGTGAGAAATTTTTGCAAAGATTACAATATAAATTGGAAGAATGATTGCAGTTGGAAATTGTCCAAGTTCAACAAGAAACCTAAGCTACTTTCTTTCTCAGCTGTGGATCAAGCAGTGTACATAAAGTTGAACTCATGGTCAACCTATCGTTGCACTTGGTTTCTGGATCAAATAGCACGCAAAATGCACAAAAATAAGACAGCCTAGAATTCCAATACGGAGAAACAATCATTAAACACATTTGCAGAAAACAAAGCACAAAGTCGGCCCTGATTGGAATATGCACGAGAAAAGTAAAGGGGGATCTAGTGATGACTGATGAGAATTCCGTGCCATTGTGTTTTGACTAAACCAAGAAATTACAGAACAATAAATCTTTTTTTTATATAACTCAGGCGTCCGAGCCAACTTTCGAGCACCTCGACTAACCTTGGGACCAATCCCACTGCCCACTTGCGGGGGTCCCAATTAAAGCCAGAGCAAGAGAACAACAAAACTTAATACCCTAGACGGTTTCCATTCATCTTATTTGAGGTGCAAATTAAACATTCGAAATTCATATGCTTGCAATACGAACTCACCAGAAGAATAAACCCTAGTGTTTCCCACTGCCTCAGTTTCCAGCCTTTTCTTCAAGCCTTCGAAGCCAAACCTGAGGATATCCAAACAGAAACTCAAATCATTACTTCTTTTTTTTTTTTTAAATTAGTCATCTTAGGTCGAATTCACTTGAGTAAAAACACAAACAGTTGATCGCCGTCTCCGTCTCAATTCGATTTCTAACGGACCTATCGACATAAGGGAGTTGAAAACCTAACCGGAATTCAAAACTTATCGAATTGCGCCACAGATTCAAGAGCTAAAGGTAAGATCGTGATCGCGTACGACAAACGGAATGAAGCCACCGACGGTGCTCTCTCTCTCTCTCTCTCTCTCTCTCTCTCTCTCTCTCTGTGTGTGACGATTGAAAATGCAGCGAAGGGCTCTACCTCTACTCCGTCGCGGGTGCTATATGTTACGAAATTCAATGGGAAAAGGCGGCAAAAGGCAGTTTTGTGCTTTTGTTTTCTCGCCGTGACCTGCCGTTAAGTTCCGGTTGGATTGTCTCAAAAAGGGGAAATTTTTTCTATCCATCTCCTCACTCAGAACTTTAAAAAATCTCTCTTAAATTTTTTTCCAAATTGTTAAGGCTTTGTTTGAAACATGTAGAAAAGAAAGAAAAAGAAGGGACACCTTATTTAATTTGGAAAGGAAATGAGAAGTTAACAGGACAATAAAGTTTTAAGAACATACATTTTTTCCTCACGCTCTTTTTATTTTATTTTCCTTTCTATAAGTTCCAAACACACCATAAGGGATTGGAATATCAATGCATCGAACTTAGGTTTTGCTCTTTCCAAAATTTTCAAGTTCGAAACAGTCAATCAACTTTTGTGAAGCAAGTTCATCTAGAATTTTAGTGTTTTAGTGGGCTTCTCACTAGTATTATTTTTCCAATAAATTAATTAAAAATTTATATAAGCTAGTTAAAGATCCTGAGTTATATAGAAAAGTACTTATAAGTAAATATCATCCTAAGAAATTGCCCGATATTCCAACAAATAACTTCCGAAGAATTGGCCACAGAGAATCAAACTTTTTCTTCATGAGAAAAGTTTTGCCACAAATTATTACATATCAATGCCAAGGAGTTCTTCTAATTTATCAATTTTGTGAATTTTTTTTTTAATTTCTCATTTCTTGACAAATTAACAAACATAACTTCTAGAAGACTTGTCAGGTTTTGAGTTTCATGTTAGACTTAGACTAGTCCAGAGAAGATTTCTTGTAAGAAAAGCAAAAAAAAAAAAAAAAAACTTTTGATAACAAAAAAACAAAATATAACTTGTGAAAAGCGCACACACAAAAAGAAAAAGAAGAAAGAAAATAAAACAAGGATGGGGGGCCCCTCACCACTCCATCCCCCAATCGCCACGTGTACACCCAGTCCCCGCTTCAAAAAATCTCAACCGACTGCGCACCCCGAATCAGGACATATTCTTTCTCTCTTTCTCTCTCCACTCTCTCTCTCTCCTCCCAACTTGGCTCCTCCCATAGTCCCATCCACTATTCCACTTGCACTGCATCTCTCTCATTTACTTCTTCGCGTTAAACCCCTCCATAGATTCTCACCCACCATCCATTCTCCCAAAAGATCTCAAACCCCTAGGGTTTTTTTTGGAGAGAGAGGGAGGGAGGGATGAAGATTCAGTGCAACGTTTGTGAGGTAGCGGAGGCGAACGTGCTGTGCTGTGCGGATGAGGCGGCGCTGTGCTGGGGGTGCGATGAGAAGGTTCACGCGGCCAATAAGCTCGCCAGTAAGCACCAGAGGGTCCCTCTCTCCAGCGCTTCCTCCCCCATGCCTAAATGTGACATCTGTCAGGTAGGTATATTTCTAAGCACAAAACCTATCTTGCGATTCCGTGAAGAGGTGATAAATCATAAATCTCAGGTGGTGAGTAGCAATTATCTTTATATTTTGGCATGTTATTTCTTTGAGTGGTGTCTGTATTTAGTCTTGCTAGACATTAAGCACGAATTGATAAGGTATTGTCAAATGCGTGTTTATTGGTCTTACCTGAGGGGAAAAGGTAAAACACGTTGTTTCGTTGCTTTTGTTTTTGTTTTCATTTCGTGTGACGCATTTTGTACCGGAAATGTCTCTATTTTTAGTTTAAATCAGGGGAAAGAAACTGTTTTATTGTCCTTACGCTTGTTGAGCATCAACAACGTTAATTATTTCGTTGTTAAAAGCATTGAAATTTCATTAGAACGAGTGAGAATGTTTTATCTAACCCGATTGCAGCCAAGTTTTGCTGTTTGTGCCGGTGGGAGTCAATCAGTTAATTTAGTTGAATTGGCAAGATATGGCCCTTATATTGATAGCTTGAGGACCCTTAAATCTTACGGGTTGTTTGGGTTACTAGGTACATGGTTCTAATGCTGCATTAGTTTTCTTTCAATTCATGTGATGTCATGTAACTTGTTATTCCTCGGGATTTATTTGGTTCGACAGTTACAGCAGATTATTATTGATTGATGCACTGTCCAGGTTGTAAAGTTTGTCTTGTTCTCCTACTAATTTAATTGGTGTTTCAACGTACTTGTGGAATGGAAATATTGGGATTTGGGGGTACTTGCACTTTCTCATTGAGTGGTAAATGAAAATTTGAGCTTTATTTGTCTTTTTCATTTCGTCAGAGGACCGCTGGATATAAACCACAATTTGGATGGCTCTTTCGCTCTCTGGTTGTTGAATAGTTTTTGTGTTCCCCTCACTTTTTCTCATATAAAGGAATGTCTGTGTTTTTAGACCCTTCAAAACCTGGAAAATTACTAAGTTTATTATTGTTTCTCTATAGTCACTTTCACCATTCACTTGGAAACATGCATTGTTGGATCATGAAGACATGCATTTTCTTAATACTGGGGCAAGACATGTATATAATGATTAACATGCAGCAGTGCAGATCATGGATGTTGAAAACTACGGACTTTGTGAATGAACTCTAGTGTAAAGTCAGTAAAGTTATATTACTGCAGTCCTGATTGAAGATTTGGATGTGCTCTGACCGTGTCGTTACCGTATCAAAATTATTAATTAAAACACAAGTATTACAACTACTCCATAGAATAGCGGCAAAAGTCCGAGTATCGTTCCACAGGCACAAGAGTACGTTATTGGATCAGCTTCAATCAATTTCTACTTCAATTCAAAAATGAGCTTCCGGTTTTGGTTCTAAATTCTAAACTAAGAAAACAAAAGAAAATTTGGTTTTGCGAAACAAGTGAGAAAAGTTATAGGGTATTGAATCTAGTTTCCCTCTCGTAGCTTGATTTTGCTTGGTTAAGAACTTTTCATTCAAATCAATTCAAGATATTCATGGATAATCGATGGGCATAGATTATCTTCGCATAGCACAAGTTGTCTTACTAGCACAACCCATCTCTATGGCACGGATCGTCTAATAGCAGGCCTTGTCTTATAAAGCATAACCTATCTCAACCTACTCCGTGAATCAATAATAAATCGTGCATGCAAGTGTTTGAAGTCTAGAATACAAACACAAGAAGTTGATTTAATAGGAAGCATTCAAATCATTCATTCCAAAAATGAAATTATCCCTAAGTCGTACAACCAATGTTCGAATGATTAATCCTTAAACACAAACAAAGTTCAAACTACTTGGAAAGAAACCTTCATCTAACCCTAGAAATGGAGTTTAGCCGGACATCGGATGGAAAATCGTTGGGGTTCTGTTGGGCGCTGACATGGGAACCGACTGATTTCCAGTTGTGGGTCTCCTTTTTCTCTGACTGTTCTCTCTGATGTGCGCCCCCTCCACCCCTGTTCTATTCTCTGTTCTCCTCCTCGAACTGCTGTCTTCAAAAACCTTTTTATCAGCTCCATTTGCCGACACAAAAACCCCTATTTTCTTTCTTTTTTTCAAATCCCAGCCGGCTTAACTTAATTCCCCTAAAGCCTTGGGCCCCACCCCGAGAATGGGCTTAGGTCTCATTCTTTTATTTGATCCAACAATAAAAAGTAGTTCTTCTGGGGCCCCACCGAGACATGAAGAAATTGGATTGTTCTGCTACCCATTTTAAATCCCAATTTGATCGGCTTTAACATATAAGCTTCCAAAGACCTAAAATACAAAAATCAAGCATTAAACTCCGAGTAACGATATAAATAGACTTAGCAAGGATAAATTAGGAGGCACTAATGTGAACATTTACGCGCTGATCATGCTCTATCTTCCAAATTGAGATAATACATATTGCTTAATTTCCCCTGGCCGTTCCCTTTTCTTTTTGTTTAACTATAATGAGTGATTCAGACAGAGCTCAATAGAGAAAACGGATTTATGTAGCCGACCCCAAGTGATTGGGGACGTAAGGCTCAGTTTGGTTTGGTTTTGGTTTGGTATAATGAGTGATTCTGAATGGGCATCCATACAGGAAGCGGTTGGCTATTTCTTTTGTCTTGAGGATCGAGCTTTACTCTGCCGAAAGTGTGATGTTGCCGTACACACGGCAAATACCTTCGTGTCAGCTCACAAGAGATTTCTGCTTACGGGAGTTAAAGTTGGACTCGAATCCACTGAACATGGTGGATCATCTTCATCAGGGAAGTCACCTTCAGTTAAGGCAGAAACAGAATCTCGTTCTCTGTCTAGAAATGGTACGCTAGTGTCATTGGATGGCCAATACACCAAAGCATTACCTGTCCAAGTGGGAGGAGTTGGGGATTTTGTACCAACTAAGTTGCCGTTGTCTGGAGGATCTGCAGCTGGGAGTTTTCCACAGTGGCAGTTAGATGATTATCTTGGACTAACTGGATTCAATCAGACATATGGCTACATGAATAGTGACTCATGCAAGGTACAATTTAAGGTCTTACTGTATATATCTTGCTTAATTTCATGCATGTAAATTGGCACCATCTTAGGATCGCTGGGCCTTCCTAGTTTTTCCTAATTTGTTCCTTGAGAATGCCGAAAGACAGAGAGCCTCTCCTCTTGGTGTTTATTCATTGATTGAGTAGAAAATTTATCAAGTGACCTTTCAAAATGATTGTTGTGATTCTCCAAGTACATTGCAATTGCAACTCTAGTCCCTAATATTGTGTCTTCTTTGCAATGATTTGTATCAGGCTGATAGTGGTAAGGTTGGAGACTCTGACTGCTCCTCAATTCTAAGAGCTGGAGAAGAAGACCTGGATGCTGATGAAAGCTTGGGTCAGGTGCCAGATGCATCCTGGACAGTACCACAGGTCCCTTCGCCACCAACAGCCTCAGGGCTTTACTGGCCAAAAAGTTACCGTAATATGTCTGGTGCTTCTGTTTCTGTGCCTGATATTTGCTCACTTGGGCAAAGCCCTACTCATTATCAACCACGTGGCACTAGTTGAAAGCGGCGGAGGGAATTCTAATTCATTTTCCCTGTACGCGCTACCCCTATTTGCTGTCTATGGGTTATAACTTCACTTTAGTTTGTCATTGGATCTTGGATTTTCGGATTTGCGGAAGAAAAGCCAAGCAAAATTAGCTTCCTTTTTCTTTTCCCTCTGCAATTTCCTCCATAAATCCAAGATTTAATCACAACCTTAAAGTATGTTGTGTAGTCTCCAGAGTATGTATTTCATATTTAATCTCTTAAAGAGTTGAAGAAGTTGGTTGAGCTAATATCTGTGGTTTGAAATCTCTTGCTTTCTTCTGTAACTAGATCTTTCTCCTTTTTTGCTGTTGTTGTGTAGGGTTGTAAAATTTTAAAGGATTACTACTGCTATATCTTAGGTGTCTGTCATTTGGATGAAGGGGTTACTGTTAGAAATTACCATGGGTAAAAGTTCAGTGAAATGAAATTTGTGCTATGAACGAAGTGGATCTGATCTTTGTTATATGTCTTCATGGGAATTCCTTTATCAAAAGCATTTAGTTCGTTTTAGATATCAAATGACTGATCCAATTGTGGGCTTCCTTATTGACTTTTGTTCATAGTTATTACTTGTGTGATTAGTGATTATGCTGAACTTTGGTTTAGGCTTTGATGGTGGGGTTGGTACCAGATCTTCAGTGAAAAAGCTGCATTAATGTGTGAAGGAGCAAGTATTGAACGTTGGAAGGTTGTTTCTAGTATGTTGATAGGTATATGCGTGCTGCCGTGCTGTTGCCTGTCCGGAGATTTTGGCATTTGATTTTTCTTTGGCATTTCCATATCTATGGAGTTGTGCTTTCCCTCGGGACTATGAACGAAGGAAGCATGGTAATGTGTACAAAAATTGATTTGGGTTTTTAGGCTTGCCCTCTCTGATGTCTTGCAGCTTGAATTTGAGGGTATGGTTCCGCAGCAAAACGTCCCTTTAGCTCCTCGGTTCTTGGAGATTTAGGGGGTTCTTGGAGGTTTAGGGGAGCCAATGTTGGGGATTTATTCGCTTGCCGATTAGTCAATATTTTTGCTAGAACTCGTCTGCTGAAGTTTGAGGATACTTTTAAGGTGCAATTTTGGTAGATTGCAGTGGAGTCAAAAGTCTTCTCAGATTCGGACTAAATTGCTTCCTAAGGGTTCTAACTTCTAAGATTACAGTCATATGCTGGTGTTAAATGTTAATCAAGACTTCTAATCTCTCTCTCTCTCTCTCTCTCTCTCTCTCTGTGTGTGATTCTGCTACTCACGAATGGACACATTTGGTTGGAGATTGATACAAAATGTTCAAATGTCATCTTCCTCTTCATCACTGTTTTCACAATTACTTCCCATTTTGGCTTCTTTGAGAATAAGTCCCAATAATTTCTCATGAGCTTCAATTGCTGATCCAAGTGTATCAATGGCTTTGCTCCTATCCTCTTCCAATACACCCAACACCTTTTCCATCTCCATCACCTCCCTTACTGGCCTACTCACTTCTCTACTGGAAAACTCCGAACTCCATCCATTAACTTCACTGTTACCATCGCCTAATCCAAAACCTTTCGCGACGACAAGTTCACTAATGCTTCCCATTTCTCCACCAAGAACCCTAACCACCTCTTTTCTCTCTGCATCCCAAATCCAAATGCTTCCATTTTCCGAAGCAGTGACCAGATTTCGTCGCCCATTCGTCATTGCCAAGCCCACGACTGCTCCATAATGTTTCTGCTCCCATTTGACTAATTTCTGCCCTTGTTTTACCATGTTTCTGTTTCCTCCCTTTAGTGCTCCACTGTACAAAAAACCGTCTGATCCGGCAACAAAGAATTCGGATTCCATGGAATCCATTTCCACCCCCCAAATCATACACGGGAATGTAATCGTACACAGGGGGGCCCCGTGCGCGAGGTTCCAGAACTTACAAGTGCAGTCTAAGGAGCAAGAAATGATAGTGCTATTGGATCTTCCAATTCCTGCCGTGATAGAAGTGACCGCAGATTCATGCCCAATGAAGCGATGCATTACAACTTCGTTTGACTTGTCAGATGAAATATCTAGGAGTTTAAAGATTGGAAAAACTGCAATGGTTCCATCATCACCTCCGGAGAACAGAAGCGAACCATCATCGTTGATTTTAAGACAAGATACGGGTTTGTTGTTGTGAGCAGAGAATGTTTGGATTAGATCACCTGAAGGGAGTGATAGTGCATGGTTTTGGCCTGAAATGCCACCGGCAAACAGGAAAAAGCCGTCAAAAGTGGCGGCAAGTGGACCCACCGGCTCAGATACAGGGAGGTGGTGGGAGGGTGTTGGAGACCACCAGTTGTAGAGATGAATGGAGCCTGAAGCAGTGTCAGGGGAAACATGAGCAGCGGCGATGAGGTTGGTTCCAATGACAGTTAGGCCTTTTCGTGGTGATTGGCTACCAGTGAAGTGACCCAAAGCAGTGCCGGAGGAAGCATCAAAGGCGGTAATGGTGCCATCTGGAGAGCTAGCGAGGACGATTTCCTGTGAAAGTGATGCCATTTTTAGGCATAGGAGAGGGAATGTGACAGGAAAAAGCAAGTAGAAGTTGTGAACATGAGAAGTGCATGGTCAGGGGATATATGGGTGCTGGAAAGAATAACTTTAGTTCTGGATTTGGATTTTTGCTTGCAACTAGAATTTTTCGTTAAGTTTGGTTGACTGGAGCTGTTTCACATGAATATCCCCTCGTACTTGTTGAGGAGAGAAGTGTCATTTTGCAGTTTGCTAGTAAAGCCTGAATGAGATTTCTTGAATAACTTCCCACTTTGACATACTTTGCTTTGTGATCCTTGAATGATTCTATAAATCTACCTTCTAATAAATGCATACGACTTTAGGCTGGTTCCACGACCTTTTGCATCAAAATCCACCTTCTAGAAAATGCATGACTGGAGCCTCTTATTGATGAGAAACCCTTATTGCACTGAAATTAACACAACCATTTTTTCAAGACGAAGTTTCAAGCACCCTCATTCTGCGCGTGGAATCGGTCTTGAGCCTGTACTGATTCGATGAAGCGAAACCCTGTCATTTATTGGGAGAAAACTTGCTCTTACCATTGAGTTTGAACTTTTTGAATTGAGTCCGACTATTAGTACCGATGATGGGGTGTACATACGGCGTAGAACAATAAGAGTAGAACAAAGGGAACTAGGTGATTTAAGGAGAGAAAGCAAGGCTCATTCACTAGTTTTGTGAAAATGCTTCCCCATACTCCAGAATTATGCATTTGACTCAGGCCATGTTTTTCTATCTATATTCATGTGATTGTGTGTGCTCCTCCTCAAACAGATATCATCGCTTTACAGAATAAACTTTTGTGTTGCCCACGAGCAAAGGGGAGTTTCATTAGGACAAAACGACCTTTTAAATCATACACGTTCCTGTCAAGAAGAAGAATGCAAGAGAGTTCACAGCAAATGAACAAATAAATTCGCTGACCATAAAACTTTTATGGTTGATTTTTTTATATTGTGTGTGAGGTTCTATAAATCATGATACTCTCCACCAACATCCAGAGGATTTTCCCCTTTTCTTTCACCGCTTTCTTAGACATTAAAGAATCAACATAGGCAAACTAATCCAATCAAAGCAACAAAGGAATGAAATTTCTCAAGTAATCTCCAACAAAAAAGGGTTCCTTGCCCAAGGGCCAAGAGACTTGCATTAACACGAAAGATTCGATAAACATATGCGTAAACCCGGCTTCTTGTTGAAATTACAATGAAAGAATCAATATTTACAAAGTTACAAACTATAGCAGCAAAACCAACCTACTAAGCCATTTGTCCATCTGGAGAAACAGGGAACTTACAAATAACAGGAACAGATGGCTAAGTTATTGCTGCAAGATTTCAGGAGATCTTTCCTCAGAAGCCTGATCCCATTGAATTAACGGAAAAGAAGAGCACGAAAACAGTAGAAAGTCTTTCCCCTTTAACAGCATTGTGTCTTTTTCAGTTTCCAGTCGCAGTATTCACAGATTCTGTAAGCAAATATAGGCTTGAACAATGGTCCCGATCTCAGAGATGCTTAAAATGGATGAATTGTAAGTGGAACTATGTATACCACTTTTGGAGAAGAATTTGTTGTATCAGGACTGCCAAAATACTGCCCATAGATATGTTGATGACATTTACAGCATCGTTGTTAAGCTGCAATGACAAACCAGTAAAAAAAAAGACTTTGAGATACATGTCAGTGGTGTAAATTAAAGTACGAAACAGAACAGCAGGTTGAACTGGTTACAAGAATACACTACGTGGAAGATCAAATCATTTACATGTGCCGTGGGTGGAGAGAGAGAGAGAGAGAGAGAGAGAGAGAGAGAGAGAGAGATGGTCGTAATTCTCTAAACATCAATCTACCCAGTATTCTACAAGGTTGGGTTAGCCTGGTCCACATTGCGTAAAGAACTAACTCCACCTGTGTCATAAACTTATGTATACCCAGGAAAATCTAAAACTACATAATATCATAGCCCACCAACCTGCTCAATTGTATGAAGGTTCAAGTTGGTGGTTACAGTTTTCAGAATACAACATCATGGAGCCAACAAATAAAGGTCAACCAAGACAAACCAATAAGAATTGGAATGACTGAAAACAGATGATAATTGGATTGGCCACCTACCCAGCGGAATCCTTCTTTATCTTGGAGGGAAGCACCTATCACGCTTTCACCAAGATTAGCAATCTGGGACGCTACAACACAAATCAGAGCTTCGGAAACCTTTATCTGTAACGATTTTTTTTTTCATGAAAAAGGAGTAGATACTAAGTCAGAAAATCTCACTAAGGATGTAGAAGTCATGGAAAGTTACTAATAAGTAGTTAGTAAGAACACAGAACCAGTAGTTTCAGACAAAAAAATAATAACGATAATTGCAACATGTCCATACTACTTCAGAGGGATGCATTTTATTTCCTATAAGAAATCCGTTACAGGCCATCAGCCAGATCATGGACTCTCATGTATTCCTTCAACCCCAAGGTTTTGATACCCTAAAACTCCTTCAAAGCAAAATCATTGCCTATGGAGTCGTAGTTGTACAAGGTCCAACCACCATGATGCAGTCTAAGCTATGTTCGTAGACTAAGAAGCACAAACATGTCTAAGAAGTTGGTACACCGTACACTGCACGGACACCATGTCCGACACTCTCATGTCCGACACTCTCATGTCCTATTGGTCTCTCATCATTTAGACCCATCAATCTCACATTAGTTGTGTTAGATAAGTGTGATTTACTAATATATGGATTGAAGAGTTATTTTTCTTAAATGATGAATGGTTTATTTTAATGCTTATAAACCACGTGAATATTATATTGGTGTTTCACTTATGAAGTATATGGTTCTTATCAGTTTCATTAATGTTTTTGTTTTTTATTCTCCTAGGAAAAATATTCAGACACGAGAAAAACTATATGCAGTTGTATGTTTAATAAATCATTCTCTTGGCGTTTGTGTCGTATAATACTTTTGTAAATTGCGGTGTCCATATGCCACATCACATGTCCGCGCCACTTAGTCCATAAATGAGGCAAAGCCAACTGACAAGGGGAAAAATCCAAAGAATGAAGACACAAATGAAGGTCAACTGTCTAAAATGATAAAGAAACCAACTGAAAAAAGAAGAGGAATACATCATACCAAACCCATCCAAAAACCAGCAAATGCAAGAAGAATTGATGCTAGAAGTCCAGCAACGGTTCCCTCAACACTCATAGCTCCTTCAGTTCCCCTTGGGACTATCTTAAATGTCGTCACTAGGTACCTGATTAGAAGCACCAATTTCAACAAAATGCAGACTGCAGGTATATATTTGAACTTTTGTAGCTGAAAAGAAGAGCTCAAAAGCTTAAAAGTGCAACATTTCAAGTATTGTTTTGTTCTGGGAAAAACAACAGATATTAATTGGGGAACTCACAGAACCGTAATATAACCAGGAGAAAGCAACTACAGTATATAAGTATCATAAAGACCACTAATGTCATAAGCGAATAGCATACTTTAGGAGTGATAAATGAATGCTGCCACTCTTAAGCTGCTACAAATACTTCATAGAGAAGCCTTGGCTTTTGCCCCCTTCCCCAAAATATAGGTGAGATAAACCAGTAGCTAGAGTCAAAAGGGTCACAACAACAGTGAAAAACAAACATATAAGGGGAGAGAGAGAGAGAGAGAGAGAGAGAGAGAGAGAGAGAGAGAGAGAGAGAGAGAGAGCAAAGAGTCAAAAGGGTCACAACGACAGTGAAAAACAAACATATAATTAAAGAGAACAGAGAGAGAGAGAGAGCAAAAACAACTCACATACTGAATAGACAGATACAAGAAAAAGAACGCATAGACATCCTAAAATACAAAAAGAAAAACAAACTTTGGGAGACATTCTTGAGTTTGTGCTATAGCAATCCTGGACATCAAACGATAACATTAATGGCATATCCGTTCATCCTAATATTCCAGCATAGGTGAAAAGGAATCACCATCCAAAATGAACTCTATATGTTTTCACTTTTCAGAATAGACCTCCTTGACATCTATCGAGGAAGCACAAGCCAGTAAAAGTACTTCAAAAGTTCAAAGTTATCCACATGGGTTTCCGCATTGCGAAAAAAGGCTAACTAGGAACATGTCAACATTTTTTTCCCAAGCAGAAGTATGAAGTTTTTTCTGAGCATAAAAAAACTGCACAGTAGGCACTGTTAACAGAACAATAAAAGCAATTACCATAGCATATTTTAATATTAACATTACTTGGCATCTACTAACATTGAAACACGGTAATTACCATAGCAATTACAGTGTTTCAATGTCCTATAATCCACAATGAACTGCACCAAGTTTGGTGCCCTCCTTTTACTGACAAGTCAACGTTCGGTGGCCTAGTTAACTTGAATTAATAATCAAGCAACCTAAAGGCAGCTGCCCTTGACATGAATTGGACCACAAATCATTACCAAAAGTAATTTTGTGCCCCCAATTCAACCTATCAGTTACTATCACTTCAGTTTCTGCTAGTTAAGATTCATTCTAGAGCAATATGTCAGTCTGACAAAGAATCCACGCGACGTTTAAGTATGTGGTTGGGAGACTGGGAAACTAAAATGGCATGACAGATAACCTAGTGTTTGAACCAGGAAAGCAAACTGTTATGCCATCAACACCAATGAAGGTTTACTCTTAATACAATCTGAGAACATTTGCAGTTGAAAACAAGTAGCCTAAAATATCTAGGAAACCACAAGTTATACCAGAATGAGAACAAAAAGGTGGGCACCTAATGCCCATAAAAGGAACAAGATGCATGGCTTACGTTGTTTTCCCATATGCTTTTCCTATTTCACTTGAGACAGTATCGCTCAGTTTAGTACAGAAACTGGCCACAAACCCGAGTACCCAAAGGTGAGAAAATGCCTTTCCGCCAACTCCAATTATTGAAAGAAAAGCACAAACACATCCAGCTGCACTGGAACCAATCACGCTTCCTGGTCCTCTTCTTCCTTTCCTCTTCTCAGCGACCCCTTGAGCCTCCTTCTGTGCCATTTTAACCTTTGTGGCTCCAGTACCCTGGCAGGTCCAACATGAGCGATACCCATTACAAGAAAAACCTAAAATTACAAAATAAATTTAGAGAAATAGACTTCCTCCTATTTGTTATTATGGCATCGGAGTATGAATGCACTAAAATAATCTTCAATCAAAACTGTATCACGGCAAAAGGGGTGTGGGTGGGTGAAGACTATGAATTGACCCTTCTCAAACTCGTTAAAAAAGTAAAACATTTACTAACGAAATAACATGATGGTCTATCTACGGTTACCCTATGTTACATGGATCCTTCATTTTGGCTGAAGTACCCATGTCGATGTGTTCGACACCTGTATCCATTTTTGACACTCAGATCCTCTAATTGTTATGATATTTACAGAAAAAGAAATATCAAATTAGCTAGAAAAGTGATATTTTGAGTATTTCACATGGACAAGAAATAACAAAATCATTTTTTTCTTGACCCCTTCTTGTTTAAATACATATCTAACTATAAAATTGTACAAGTGTTCAGGACAAGTAACCGTACCCATACCCAATTTGGGGACACATATCCCAGTAACCTAAGGTATAAGTTTAGGAAGATCCAATGCTTGGACTTGCACCCGTACCCGAATCCATTTAACATAGAGGTTACCAGAACCGAAATTACCAATGCTACATTCCTACAAGAAATCTTCAAAATCTACCTGGAAAGTGAACCATATTCAATATAGGTGTGGTTCACACCAGCTTGCACTTCATAAGAATTTGCACTTCTTGAACTCAACCCAACCCAAGAGAGAAGGCATTACCCTACTCTCCTTAGGAATTGAATCCAAAACCTCACTACACCTAAATGCAGTTTCAGTTCAATTTATCGCCGTTGATGCATCCCAATACTGAAACACAGTAGTGAAGCTTGACCACGAAATTACAGCACACGTCCACATAAGTTAATAAACACGAAATCACAAAAATCTAATCTTACAATGAGGAAGTAGGTGGCGACGAGAAGAAACCCGGTGTGCCCGAAAGCGCGCCACGTGAGGGTGCCGAGCAAGAATGCGGCTCCGATTCCTGGAAGAGACAACCCCAGTACGAGGAGCGGGTAACCCAGAAAGAAAATGACGAGGTTGCTCACAACGGCGGACTGCCACGTGGGCGGACAGACGAGGAACGACGACTCCACAAGCCGGAGCCCCAGGCCGACGACGGCGGAGGGCGTGCTTGTGGGGGAGGCTTGAGCTCTGGTTACTGGTACTGGCATTTTGTGAGGAGGAGGAGGAGGAGCTGTTCTTGTTAAGGGGTTTTTTGGGAGGTGGGTGAGTGAGAGGGTTTGGGGTTTGTGAATTGATGAGAGGATTGTAGAGTGTTGAGGTTTGGGGGATGTTTTTCTAGGGTTTGGGGTTATGGAGGAGGGGATCGTGATGAGAGTTGACAAAGATGCCATTTTTAAGTTCGGAAATTCTACTCTTTTTTGGGGGAGGAGGGATAGCAGTAGCGTGCCAATAATACATTCTCTACTTTATTGTGAAGCTGGAGTCGTGGAGACAACATAATAACACAAAAAATTAAATTGATTGGGTTATTGTTAAAGAAATTTCAATACAAATACGAGATGACACGATACGATATTCACCGCTAATCATGAGTCTATGCGGATTTTGGTTATATGCTACAATTAGAGATTTTAGAGTTGGTCCTAGAATTTGAAAAAACCTTAAATATTATATTGAATATGCCCCACAATTATAGCAAACGATACCAATTCTAAGGCTTTGTTTGAAATTTGTGGAGATAAAAAGAAAGGAAAGAAAAAAAAAAAAGAGAAAAAATGTGAAGAAAGTGGATTCTTTTACCTTGTTTGGTGAAAAAAAAATAAAAAGAAACTGGGAGAAAAGTTGATTTCTCTTGTTTGGTTTTAAGAGAGAAATTGAAAGAAAAGAAAATTTTAAATTGTCATTTCCTTATAACTGTGGGGGGGTTTTCTCTCCCATTTTCCTCGGCCATTTCCCTCTCCAAAACTTTCTTTTCCTTCCTATTTTCTTTTTCTTTTAAATACGAACCAAACAACCCTTAACGAAATTTTTTTATTTCCTTTATTTTCTTCCATTTTCCGTGGGTTCCACTTACATTTTGCCCCTTCCATTTACAAAAATGCAACACCACCACTCTTATCCAGTTCGACAGACTGAAACACAGAGCAGAGAGAGAGAGAGAGAGAGAGAGAGAGAGAGAGAGAGAAGGAAATGGCGATGGCGTGCAATTCATCGTCGGGTTTGTTGACGCCCAAACCCTACAGCATCCCTCCGAAAACGACCCCGTTTCTTGGGTTCCCTCTCGCGTCATCATCATCCAAGCCGTCGGTTCCAACTACACCCCTCAACCGAACGTTCCAGATTCGTTGCCAAGAGAAACAACCCGTTTACATTCCCTCAAACCAGCGTTGGATGTTTGACGAATCCCAACTCAAAGGCATTGTAATACTCTCTCTCTCTCTCTCTCTCTCTCTCTCTCTCTCTCTCTCTCTCTCTCTCAAATTTGTAATTAAGAATGATAGTAGCATAATTTGGTTGTATATTCTATGAGCTTATGTTTGGTTAGAAGTGTTGGAAATTAGGGGAAGGAATTGCGGAAGTGAGATAGTAATTTGGTATGGTGTCCTTTTATGGTCCGTTTGGTTGCCAAGAAAATGCTGGAACCTTGGTATTGTACTGAAAAGCTTTAGGGTCCGTTTGGGTAGATGTGGATTTCAAGAAATCAAGGGTTTGGATTACTATTCGAGGTGGCTCAAGTTTAGATTTTGGAGCTTTATTTATCATGATCTTCGAGATGACATTTTACCACCAAGTGGTTGGTTAAGTGCTTGGAGTTCCTCGTTTGATGCTTGGGTCCAAGTCCTTATAGCCGCTTGGTGCCAAACAATGGGACTTTAGTTTCGGTCCCAATATCGGCTCTGACATGTCTGCGGTGGGATCCCAACAAATGGCTGTGTTGGTGAGGGCAACACTTCCTGGCGTATATGTCGAGTATCATATCTCATCTCTATTTTGCATACCCAACAAAAAATGACAATGGAAAATCCTTCATTGTAGGATTACATATGAGGATTCTAATATGATGCATATCTTTTACCTAAATCCATTATCTACCTAGGTTTAATGGGCCCCCTATAGTTAAATATCTTATTAGCATTTTTTTGTTGAAATCCAATGCAAACCACTAGATTTGAATTCCACATCTAACCAAATGGAGCCTTAATATTGGAGATGGGATTGGATAAATCAAATGTTTATGTACGTAATTTTGCACATTGAGTGCAACTAATAAATGATTCACCATTAGTTGACAACTTTAGGCTGAATCAAGTATTGGAGGGACAAATTTAAGTTTATCTAATTTGATTAACATTACTGTAAGTACGAAAATCAAATGAATATTAATGGTCGATGTAGATTTTGGGGCTTTTGTAACTTTTTTTCTAAAAAAAGAAAAAGAGTGTATCATTCACATGCTTAGTATGTAACTAGCGTTTGTGCCCGTTCGATTCACAGGATAAAAAATTTCCATTGGTTTATTTTCCGTCCCGTGTATCGAATTGGCAAAAAACGCTAGTTGATAAAAAATAATTTAATATTTTATCCGATCCCGTGTTCGATGCACGATAGCATTGATCTCATCCTATACATTGAAAGATGAATTTGGAATACCACGTGACAGTGTCCAGTGGCAGTGGCATCGTGTATCGAACGGGTATAACGCTAGTGATAAAAAATATAGTTTAATATTTTTTCTGTCCCATGCTCGATTAGAAAATGAATTTGGAGTACCACGGGACAAGACCCCTGGTGGGCATAGAATAGTTTTTCTTAAGTGTCTCTCTCTCTCTCTCTCACACACACACACTTCCCCATGTTTTTCTCTCTCTTTCATTTAAAAAAAGAAGAAGCTCAGGGTGCTAATATTTGAACAATCATGTTAGCGAGCTTATTCATGACAGCTTGCTGGATTACTTTACGATATTCTCATGTTTTTTATTCCGTACTATAGTCATTTGATTTACTTGCAAAAAATTCTTATTATGTCTATTGCCAATGATTGGTATATGGACGCAAGTCAAATGCGTGATGCTGAGGGTCATTTGATCTTGGCTTGTCTAAGGATCAAGCATCCAGTTCAAAGAAAAAATGATCAAGCGTAGAACTTGTGCTGAAGCTTACTTCCTTGAAGTAGTTAATAAGATGTAATTGATTTCTTTTGGCTAATGTTATCCCAGTCCCTTTAGTTCTGCCAAGCTCTATGTTCAGACTTAGAGATTCCAAATATTTTAAACTGTCATAAAATATTGTGTGAAATTTCCATTGACAGTAGCTTTGGAAGATGAAGAACGATAATTTGAGAGGTTGTAATGGATGTTTTCTTAGAAACATTGACTTCAAGACTCAGTTTTTATTGGGTATTTGGGAAATGTAATACAAACATTTACAGTAAAGACCTTACCTTATTAAGAAGTTTTGTCATTGTCGCATCTTTTTAAAAAAAAGTGGGATCTGTCTAAGGAGGTGCTCTCTCTCACTCTCTTGATTCCTTTTTGCAGGATTTTTGGAACAAGACATGGTACCCTAAAGCTGCAGATTTTGTGAACACTTCTAAACCGTGGTATATTGTTGATGCTAGTGATAAAATTCTTGGAAGACTAGCATCAACCATAGCTATTTATATCCGTGGGAAAGATCTGGCAACCTTCACGCCTAGTTGTGACATGGGGGCCTTTGTCATTGTGGTGAGTACCAACACCCAAAAAGTTTTCGTTACGCAAATTTTTTTCTTGACATATGGTTTAATAGTTTGAGGTGTCTTTAAAGGCTCATTGAGCAGGTTGTCAGAAATTTTGGCCCTTGTTTGACTTCCTTGACACAAAAGTATTTTGGGAGGACTTTGATGTCTTTGACTATTGTATTAGTATTTTTTTTTTTTTTGGCGGACAAGTTATGATAATGATGATAATGGAACGATATTTATCAGCAACTACGTGTATATTCTCCTCTTCTCTACTCTTGGTACTGTGGTACTAAGAAGCACAAACATGCCTAACTGCCTCACTTCTCCGTGTCCGATGCATGTTGGGCATATGCATGACATGATTCTCTTTGGACACATGTCGAACATGCCTAAGTATGTATCCTTTTTTTTTGCACTCAGACGCGTGAACACTCTTGGGAGTTTGGACATGCTAAGGACACATTAGGACGTTACAATGCAACTTTTGAAACTCTGCACAGAGTGAAAACTTTGATAGATGTTTAGTTCATGTATGACTTTTGATTTGCATCTTCGTATGATTAATCTTCATTTGATAGAGATTGGAGTTTCGACTTTGTACTAACTCATGAGATGCATCCATCGTAAAAATATGTCTCATATTCTACGTGCCCCCAACTTGTCCATGACCTACTTTTGGAAGAAATGCTGTGTCCATGTCTGTGCTCCGTGCTTCTTAGGTTATGTTTTCTTGGGAGAACCTGAATAGTTTCTTTTTATTGTACTTAATTACTTTTTCCGCTCAATATGTGCATGCTTGTAATTGTCTTGGCCCAGGGCTTCAGGTAGCAAATTGTAACTGTGCATTTCCATTGAGTTCTAACGTTTACACTTTATAGTAGTTGATGTCTGCAATAATGGTCATAACATGCTTCTGCCTTGCACAAAATCCTGAAAAATTGTGGTGTTTGCTTGAACTCAAAAAGGTGAATGCAGAAAAAGTTGCAGTATCAGGAAAAAAGAGGACCCAAAAGCTCTATAGGAGGCACTCAGGAAGACCAGGAGGCATGACAGTTGAAACTTTTGATCAGCTCCAAAAGAGAATTCCTGAAAGAATAGTTGAACATGCTGTCCGTGGCATGCTTCCTAAAGGGAGGGTGAGTTTTAAGTTTGTAATTCTGCCCAGATT
The DNA here is from genome assembly GCF_030253575.1 of Rhododendron vialii. Classification (NCBI taxonomy): domain Eukaryota; kingdom Viridiplantae; phylum Streptophyta; class Magnoliopsida; order Ericales; family Ericaceae; genus Rhododendron; species Rhododendron vialii. The sequence goes on from NC_080562.1 coordinate 37,208,842, forward strand.
TCCTTCTTGTCAATAAGGATATTGCTAAATGGAGGACTAATAGAATTAGGGTGGATTTAATCTGTTCAGTTGACAATCTTATTTATCTGTGGTCTACTTGACCTCATGACACATGATACTTAGCCTACTTGCAATTGCCATGTTATGTGTGATTTTCAAAACAAATCAAATATCCATGTGGGAAAGGTTGATACGAGAATAAGGGTGCGGGATATGTCTCTGATAGGCTGATACTAACCATCAGACACGTCTTTGTATAAGTGTACATAACAATGCCATAAAAAGTACATTTGCTGTTTCCTGCTAAGTCTACGGACCCTTGAATTAGAGGTTTGATGGGTCCGATGACTCCGATCTCTAGATTCGCACCGACAGCTGTACTCGAGTCCACATAACAGTCTATGTGTATATGCAGATGCATGTTTTGTCTACACAACTGTTACTTTTTTCATGCTTGTGTCCAAATCTTACTGATTCTTGCATAACTCTTCTTCGAAATTGCTTGTTATGCAGCTTGGCAGGTCCCTATTCAACCATCTCAAGGTTTACGCCGGCCCAAACCATCCGCATGAGGCGCAGAAGCCCATTGATTTACCCATAAGGGACAAAAGGATACAAAAGCAGACATAGATTCAATGCAAACTCAATCGGGAGAAGTACAATACATCGTTTTCCCGGGGGTTCAGAACTTTTCTATGTTTTGGTCGTACAGGGTTCTTCTCCTTCTTTCGTGTTTTGGATCCCATGTGATGGTTAGAAGCCTGTTGTTGATGTTTGTTGTTTTAGTTTGTAGAGGCATCTGGGTTCAATGTTGTCCTTATTTTGAGCACCCATCTCTGAATCAAATTGGCAATTCGTTAATTGAACTTTAGAAGGTGCTTACGTTTTCATATTGCTTAATTAGTAGAGTTGGCAAGAAAAGTGCCAAAATCTTTTTAGTGAGGTTGAAAGCTGCATCGAATTTGGTCACCCCGCAGCCCCAAGCCATAGTACGGAAAATCCTACGTACCCCCCAGGTACATAAATACTTCGCTCAAAAACATAGGTTGGTGTGAGGAGTCCACACACGCTAGTGGTGCTTTGTGTAAATGTGCATGGCTGTAGTATATTTGGCCTTAATACTCTCATCGATGTACCTTTGAAAATATATATGGGACAATAGCAACCAAAACAAATTAAACAAATATTCCAGTCGAACTTTATTGAAAATGCCACTTAATCAAGTAACCCAGGTACGAATAAAACCAAATGAAATAAACAAAATAAAACTTATTCAACGAATGCCACCCACCAAAAATTCCACTGTTTGGAAAAGAATTGCTAAAGCTATTTCTTCTATACGATTACCCAGTGCATTGCTTAATGATTTAGGACAATGTTGTATAGAATCTGGTTCCAAGTATCAGGAACTCCGGAAAGACACCAATGGCTGCAATCCATGCCTGTACGGCCCCCAAGCCCGTATATGGACGGATGCCCGTCTTTTCGAAGTAGCGAGAGGTTCGTTATATCGAGCAAAGTGACGGGCTTCTTGATCTTGCTTAACACCCCCTTCAGCACAGCCACAGCCGGCGGCAGGCCTCCTGGATATGTTGAGCCCAGCAAGGGTTGCTGCTGGCCCAAGCAGCTCTTCTTCTGTGGTTCGTTCCAATCTGTGCCACTGTTTGTATACGTGGTTTAGGAACACAATGAGAAATTTTTTTAGTATGTATGTGCATGGTTATGAATAACGCTGATACGTTCTAAATTGCAGTACCGCGATATGGACCGGTGATATGAATGTGTATAGGCTAATACGTAGGTGGATATCGTTAAGAGAGGTTAGTAAATAAAAACCCGCGTTATGCAGTATCCGATATGATATGCGATGACTGATATGAGAACACTTCTTGCCTTGTTATTTAAACTGCACCACAAATAGTCGGATATGGATTGGTAATAGAAAAAGTGGAATATAAATGAAGAACAATTACTTGTAATGAGATGGAGAAATCCCTTGGAAGAAAACCATGGTTCGGGCCGGGTCAATATTTGAGTTCACCCAACCGGCCCATGTAGTGAGTGCCTTCTGAAAAGCAGCCATTCGATCCATGTCTTTGTAGGTTTGATTTCCTACTTGTATGTAATCCCATCTGCAGTGCAAAGATTCACTAATTGCTATATTTTGGAAAACTGTAAAGATGAAAAATGAAAAAATTCTACCACCGTCCCAAAATGTTTGTCCGGTTCATAAAACCATGACTTAAAAATAGTACATTGTTTCTAAGAAAAGACTCAATTTTTTCGAAAATTCAAAGAACTCAATGGTATCTAGTAATTTTTTTTTTAAATTGTAATATTTTTAAGTTTTCATTTTGCGGGCCGACAAAATATTTTGGGATGAAGGGGAAATACGAGTACGTTAAAATTTCAAAGGAAAATTTTGAAGTAGAATTCGGAGTTGGACTAACGGTTGTGAAGGTCCTCTACGGTTCCACCAATGCCATGTATTGAAGATGAGCATGTCAATGCCTTTCCAATGCTTGCCACTCTGAATCGAGTCCAGTTTCAGGACCCTACCAATTTTTTCCATCACGACATCTACTAAAAACACATTGCGATCAAGCATCACTTTAACTCCAAAATCCTGCAAAATGACATGATTTCTTCAGGTAATGAGACATTCTTTAGTTCTCTATCGCATCACTAGAGCTGGAATCGAGCCAAAATATTCGAGCTCGGTTTGAGTACAAAACTCTCTATGAGTCTAGCCTTCATGCGAGGAAAATTTTGTTTGAGCTCAGCTTGTTTTAAGCAAACCGAACCAAGTTGAGCCGAGTTTCAAACCGCTAGCGAATAGTTCGGTTTGTTTGCAGTTCTACTGAGCAAAGGACTCTTATTTTTTTTTAGGTGCCGTGATAGCGAAACACAAGAGTATCCTATCCTGTTAAGGGTAGCCTTTTGGGCATGGTCCCAAACCCATCCAAGTTTAGGTCCACAAACTGAATTACCATTCAAGTAGTTAAGCAGTGTCAATCAGTTGGAGAGCACCCCAACAACGAAAAAGTAAAGCAACAACGAAATCATGTACTTTTTAGAAGCTTCAGATTTCCACTACTAGGCCAAATGCCTAAAGAAAAATACCATGTCAAAAAGGTCTACAAAGGAGATCAGAAAAAGAAAAGGTATTTTTGCCTTGTGACTCGAATAAGCTCAGACCTCTCCTCCTGCTATAATGGTCCCAAGTGGTTTGAGAGTATGATGATCTCGAGTGTTTTTCTCTTTATTCTCTAGTAAGTGTTGTTTGCAACGTGGTAAGTGTAATCAACAATTATAGTAAGTGTAGCCATATAACATAGTAAGAATTGTCTTAAAGAATGGTATATAAAACCTGTTTCTGTGGTAAGTAATACGGTTTTTTTTTTTTTGGGGTCAAAACTTCTTAAAACCATCTCGTTTTTAGTAAATTCTGATAAACCTATGGGGGAGAATCAAATCAATACACAGCGGAAAAATACTTACCTTCTGCCATGGTGTTTAAGTCTTAAGAAATTCGGAAACCGTTTCGATCTTGAACTAATATATTCCATCTACACAAACTCCCACTAATTGATTTTGGAGAGCAATGGGTAGGATTTTCAATCTAATCTATATAAATTTTCTTCACACTTGTAACTTAATGGTAATCACATGCCTTTATATAGATAGATCGGGACCATTTCTCAATGGATACAACCCTTCATATTTTCTTCCATCAAAGAAGTAATAAGGCACATATTCATTAATAGTTGCAACTTTACATATTGGTTACATACTAAACCCATTTATGAATAGTCGCCATATCTATTCATGAATAACCACCAAACCTTTTTATAAATAGTTGCAACCTTACACATGCTAGCTAGGGGTGTGCAAAAAAACCGAGACCAGACGAACCCGACCCGAAGGGTTTCGGGCGGGGCCGAACATGTGGTTCGGTTGGGTACGGGTACGATTTTCCAAAAAAATCAGTTTTCGGTTCGGGGCTCGGGGTGCTGTTTTTTCTTACCCGACCCGACCAAAAAGGCAACGAATTCATATAGTTTATTTCGGTTTTGGCCGGACCCGACCAACCCGACCCGACCCGACCAAAAAAATCGGTCACACGGACGGGTATCCCCCCCTCCTTCGGTTCGGGTTCGGGTCCCAAAAAAGTGATATCCGACTGGTCGAGTCGGGTTCGGGGCCGAACCCGACCCGTCCGACCCGTGCCCACCCCTAATGCTAGCTGTAATTCACCTACTTTGTACTAGAGAAGTACGTTAATTTTAGGATCTTTATCTTGAAAGATTTCCAGCTAGCACGTGACACCTAGTCCCACCTCAAAAGGCTACATTGTATGGTTTATGTGGTTAGGCTTCAATAAATTACCGATCAGTTGTCTAATATGAGAGAATTACGTTCTCTTTTTATTCTATTAATTTTTGTAACAATTTCAAAGGTTAATAAAAAAAATTTTTGCCGTTCAAAAAAAGTAGTCTAAATTTGGTTCTACAGATGGTATCAAAGTTGTGTGAGTTTGGCCCAAAGACGTGAACCCGTGAAACGCCATGGTGATTCTGTGCATGAGGTGCATGTGGCCGCCAAACAGAAGCTCTGGGAAATACGGTGATGATTCCCGTGCTTAACCTCTCGCGAGGGGGGGCGGGGTGCTGCTGGGCTCACTTTCGGGGTCCACTCCGATCTCGCTCCGATGATCGGAATCGTTCATTTTGTAGAGCTCGTCGAGTAGAATAATTATGAAAAAAATTAGCTTAATTGGATATCATTAAGTGCTTGATCGGAACTTTTTTATCTTGAAAAGAATGGATTCGAAATACTGGATCAAATCTACTGTAACCCATGGACCGAGAGTTATATAGGCTCCGATCAGACACGTAATAATATCCAATTAAGCTAATTTTTTCCATAATTGTTCTACTCGACGAGCTCTACAAAGTGAACGATTCCGATCATCGGAGCGAGACCGGAGTGGGCCCGAAAGTGGGCCTAGCAGCACGCTGCTGTCCCCAAGCCCCCTGCTTCCCTCGCGAGGGGCTAGGCCTTAAGGGTGGAGAAATTGTGACACTTCGTTCCACATCAAAAGTATGATCCTATGAATGTAAGAAAACATGCAAACAATTACTGGCAACTTGAATTTTGGAATTGGGTTATCTGGTTTTTCTTATTAAAAAATGATATTAGTACTCCAAAAATTGATGCAAGCACTCCAAAATTAGTGTATGATCCTATGAATGTAAGAAAACATGCAAACAAATACTTGCAACTTGAATTTTGGAATTGGGTCATCTGGTTTTACTTTAGAAAAATGATATTGACACTTCAAAAAAAAATTGGCTTTGAAATTACACTAATTTTAAAATGTCTTCATTAATTTTTAGAATGTCAATATTAATTTTCTTAATTTAACAAGTTAAATTTTTTTTTCGATCGACCGAAAAGTCGAAAACCCACTTTAACAAGTTAATGATCAGTAATCTACGTGGGCGGTACTCCACAAAATTTCAAGCAAGTAGTCGCACCCAAAAGCACTTTTCCAGAAGATGCAGAAAGGGCAACTCCAGCTGGTTGGTTAAAAGTTAGTAAAAGTTAAAAACCCTTTGTTGGAGTGAACCCTAACATGAATGGCCTGTCATACTTGAGTAATTATTTAGCGATCGATTCCGAATATCACGGAAGTTGCTTACGTGGTATTCTAACTCATTTACGTAGTGACAAATTTTCTGTAAGTACATTAGGGTGATTAGGAGACAATGAGTAATCCACAAAAACCACAAAATGTGGTGACGACATTTTATTTGAAGAGAGAACCATATAACAACGTGGTCTCATCTTCTCATCGTATTTCGAGAGTATTCAATAATTGGCCGTCGGACAATACTTAGGCTCCGTTTCGGAATTCAAAATAAGTCCTTATTTTTTAAGAAAGCAATTTCAAGCTCAAAAATTATGGGTTTATTAAAATCTAAAAATATGTAATATGAATTTTGTTTGAAAAATCTCGATGAGATCTTTTATACGATACAAAAAAAATTAAAAAATTATTTTTCATTTATTTTATTTTTAAATTTAAAAATATGAAATAAATTATTTATTTTTTAAAAAAATTTCTAGAACGGAGCTTTACTCGAGAAGATCATTAGTTAGGCCCAGATCTCGATCAGCTTCACGTGACAAAGAGTGGATTATTAGGCATGGCATGGACCCTTGTACTTTGTCCAAAATCTTACGACTAGTACTATTTTCCTTTTTCTTCTAGTATTATATATACTACAGTATATCATATGACTACCAACCATTATTTGTAAATCAGTAAGATGCGTTCGTTTTGAGATTTTAAATTTGAATTTAGATTTGTAGGTAATGAATGTAGAGATGAATAGAATAAGGATTAAAAATATGGATAATAATTGGAGAGAGATAAAGAGAAAAATGAGGATAATAATTAGAGAGAAATAAGATAATGATTAGAATTCAAAATTCAAAACCCCGAAATGAACAAGGTTAAAGCTTCGTCCCACGAAGGGAAATAAGTATTTATTTGAATCATTTTTTAAAATAAATATTTATTTTTGAAATTAAATTGATGTATTATAAGAGAATGACATGTCTCGTAAAACAAAAAATAAGTATTCAAAAAATAAAAATCTTAACGGAACGGGACCTAAGAGTGGGTAAACGAAGCTTAGCACCCGTTCCAAAAACCTTCTTAAAAATAAGCAGTTTATTTCACATTTTCAAACTAAAAAGTAATGTAAATGAAAAATAATTTTTTTTGCACCGTTTAAAAGATCTCAGTGATATCTATCAAACACGATCCATATTAATAGAAAAATTATTTGCGTAAGCATATGATTTTTGAACTTAAAATAACTTTTTTAAAAAATAAGTACTTATTTTGAGTTTGGAATCGGGGCCTGCTTTCTAGACCTACCCCTACCTACTAATAATCTTTCTGTAATCTTCTGGGTCTCACTTTTTGCGTACTAGGCGGGGACTGATTTCAATTTCAATTCTTATTTTGCACATTTTTTTTGACAGTTTTGCATTAGGAAAAGAAACTTTTTATCTGTAAAAGTAATTAACTTTTTGAAGAACAAATGATAAAATAAATCACCAAAATTTACCTAATTCTTAATCATTTACTTTATTCTTTGAAGCAGTTTACTGATTGCGATTTGCATCTCTTTCACTCATCCTGAAAGAAGTTACTAGTATTTAGGAGAATGATTCATGATATTTGTACTCGGTTCTATCAGATGTTGTTTTAATTTAGTTGTTTTTTTTTTTTGTTTCTTTGTTTTTTTTTTCTCCTTCTTGCCTTGTAACCTTAAACCCAGTTGGACAACGTTGTTAATCATAGGACATTTTCTTTATTTGAAGAGAAAGAGACGAAGTGATGCATGGGTTTGGCCAAGTGGACAAGAGAAAAATAAATAAGTATTTGTTCTCCATGAAGTCGCATGTTTTAATTTCACGGAAGTCAATCATTCCAAACCTTAGGACTACTTGAAGGTTTACCCGGTTGTTAAATTCGAGACCTCAAAAATTAGTCTAAGTGCACGCAAATTGACCTGTATGTCTGGCCGTGAAAAAATGAAAAAAAGGAGTTAACAGAGCAAGGAGAAGTAGGAGTTTAATGGGTAGAGGGCATACCGAGAATGTGAACGTAGAGACATCATCTAGTCTCTCTACAGTGTATTTGGCACTGGGCACTGCAGCAGAGAGCAAGCAAGTTAGTGATTGCCACTGGTTTCTGCTTAGAGAATCTCCTACAAACATTATAGTTTTCCCTTTAAATCTCTTCAAGAAGTCTCCTCCATCAAACCTACCTCAAAAAGGGTGAGAGAGAAAAAAAAAAATTGTCAACAAGACTATACGTGATTAATGATTTATATAGGAGCGTGAAAACTTTATATATCCATCTCAAAATCAATCGATAATGAGTGGAGAGATCTCTCGTATTATTAAGTGATCACTGATTTCACTCCTGAGCAATGTAGGACTATATTTCCTTAATATGAAGGTCTAAAACAAGAACCAAAACAGAAACTGCTCGAATCGTAAAATGAGAGCCATTGTAAAATGAGATGGTAATGGTGTTAATTTTGCATCGCATGAAAAATAACGGGAGAGATCGTCACATGAGAGAATATTGCTTCTATGATTCTCATACTTTTGAATAAGAAAACATAGATGGTATTGGTACAGACATACCAGCACATACTCCGCGTACAAACAAGTTTTGAGTTCGTTTTGGGTCCTAAAAAAATGATCCAAGATGCTCATTTTGTTTAGAGTCCCTGCAAAAAATAAGCTAAATCGAATATCGATAGAGGCATTTACAATGCGTCCAACTTTGTCTTAGAATTAAGGCTACAATTCTGAAGCAAAGTTGGATGTACCGCAAACACTCCTAACGATATCCGGTGTAGCTAATTTTTTGCAAGAACCCTAAATAAAGTATTTTAAACAAAATAAGCAGATCAGATTATTTTTTGGGGCCCAAAACTGATCTGCACAAGATGGTGTACCTTTTTTTTGAACAGTGAAATGAAGATATTTTATTAATCAAAGAAACATAGTACACCAAGAGCAGATAGCAACACAACGTGAAAGTAAAATCCCAACTATATTGGCACCCTACATCACGACAATCATATGCTATAAAGGTACACGGTGGTGTACCTTTATCATTTCTAATAATAAAAATGTGTGAGAATTGATTTTCACACTCTTCTTTTATCCAAATGCATTCATTTGTTTTGTAGTGGTGTGAAATTACATGATTATCCTTTTCATGTGTAAAGAAAAAAATGTATGAAGTGTAATTTTATAATTTTATATGAATGAAGACAAAAAAGGGTGTGCACTTGAATAAATGGGGGTGTGAAAATTTATTTCCAAAATGCGTTTTGAAAAGTGTATGAACATAAAAAAACAAAAAGTTAGATTTGAAATAAAAGACAATGGAATGTGTGTGAAAAGGCCCTGGAAATAAAAGAACAAAAAGTTGATTTGAAATAAAGAAATTAGCACAAAGATCCTTTAGGAGAACCAAAAAAAGAAAAAGGCCCCCAAAACAATCGCTATCATAGTTTCAATTACAATTCAATTCAACTTATTAATCCTCCTGGTCCTCCCACCTAAACAAAACAAAACAACCCACAAGACAAATCCTCCATACATCCATAATTTCACCGAGAAAATTTTTTTAACAGCGGAGCTGAGAATAATTGTTTACAGAACCAATCCGGGTATGAATAAAACTTTTTCGAGAAAGGATTCATTAAAATTAGGACTATCCGGAATACTTTTGGACGGTCACGATTAATTGCTGCTGTAAAAAATTTGTTCACGTCTGTCGCCAACTAACTTTCTCTCAATTTCAAGTAGGTATATAAACATACATGTATGATGTAACTGTTGAGCTGCATAGTAAAGTAGTCTTTGCTGGGAGTGACGATGCTCTGCCACAGTAACATCCAATTTATGGTGAAAACGATGTAACACCATCCAGTTTCAGAAAAGGGTCCTCAAATTGCTATAATCAATGCACATTCATGATGCATCAGAATGAAAACTGAAACAGCTTACTACCGCTGCCTTACCACAAAATAAGGAAATGCCAAAATTCACATGAAGCCATCAAGGTTTCAAATAGCGATAGCATATTGGGTAACACGCAATGGTAATGGTAACATTAGCAATGGAACAAATGATACGCCACAAGAATTGAGTAGAGTGGTTGTTATATTTTAAACTTAACTCAGGCTTCAAAACATTAAAGTTGCCGTCGTGGCCGTGAATCGACAAGTATCTGGAATTGTTTAATACGCCCCTGAATTTGTTTTTTTTTTTTTTATGTCATTTGTTAAACATAATCTATTCTATCCTAGGACCTAAGGGACTTGGAGAGAGGATGAGTGTAAAACCAACCATGCCCATGTGCATAAGAGTATAAGGGAGACACCAACTGTATTTCACTCTATTTGCTCGGAATTTGTTAAGTTACTATATTCGAAGTGTAATGGTAACCGATCCGAGGCTAAAAAAACTGAGAGGCAGCAGCCGATATTTAAAAGCTTGAGAGAGAGGAGAGAGAAGGGTACCTTGCTAGGTTGCAGCCATGGGGGTGCCAACTGTATCTGAGATAGGATAGATCAGGGCGCCCATTTTTCTGGCAATTGAACTCTCGCTCAATGAAAGGACAGGTGGTGGGATCGTAGAGAGGGTATGAGGGTTCCTGAGCCACCCAATTCCCTTGGAATAAATCACAAGCAAATACTCTCAAGTTTTGTTTATTTGAAAGAAAAACTAGCAGCACAAAGACAATGGAATGAGCAACCCAGAAAGTCATCTGAGGATAATGAGAGAAAGATAAGAGAGGTTTTTGGAGAAGAAACAGAGCAATGGTAGCAGAAACCCCACTCTCTCTCTCTCTCTCTCTCTCTCTCTCTCTCTCTCTCTCTGTTTCTTTAGTTCCTAGTTTTTATATCGAGTAATGGGAGAGAGAGGGAGAGATTAATGGTCTGTTGGATACAGTTACATGTTGAAGTGTGCCAAAGCAGCAAGTGGTGGATGGCTCTAAATTCTACAAGTAATATTCTAATACGAAGAGTTAGTCCGGTTAGTTAATGGGTTTGTTCCTTACATAATTGATCAGAATTCGATTTTTGAAGTCAGGCCACAAGAAAATAAGTATAAATTAAATAATCATCATAAGTGGGCATACCACGAAAGTCTTCATCATGCCAACCTTTTGGGATTATGTTTACATTCTCTTAACATGTGATTTATCTTTTTACCCTTTTATTACCATGTACATATGTAAATTTTAGTGTTTCCTGTCTTATTGGGATTCCATTAATATTGTTTTCTAACTTAGTGGGAATTCAAGAATTATTATTTGTGCATATCCATAAATATTCATCCTAGTATGAGCTATGTTTTCATCCCGTCCACTTTTGGGTTATGTTTTTATCCTCAAATTTTTATAAACCCAATGGTGGAGGACTTCCATGCTTATATTTTAGTCTCAAAATTCTTTGCCTATGTAGTATTAAAAAAATAGTTAACATGGTGTAATAAAGGCAAAATTGGGTTATAAAAATTTGAGGATAAAAACATAACTCGAAAAAGTGGACGGGATGAAAACATAACTCATACTAGGATGAGTATTTAAGTTACCCTAACCTAATTATTATGAATCCCCTAATCTCGGCATGGATGGTCTGCCTTTGACCAGACTGGGGAGAAGATTAGTCGAGATGTATGGCATGGATGTTCGGACTGACCTGAACATCCCTAATGACCCTAACAGTCGAACAAAAACAAATATGACAAGATGAAAACAATTTTGTTTTGAGAATACTCTACTTCATGATTTTCATTATTTGTTGACATTACCCTTAATTGTGATTTGGACATGTATTTCGTAGATCGGTAGATGTAATAGTTAGGTAGAGATGTAGAACGATTCATTTTTTTATTTTATTTTTTGTGATGAGTTTTATGATGATTTCTTAAACAAAATGAATGCATAATATTGCTAAACTTGTTTTGTTTAAAGTGTGGTTCTCACAGACTTTCATGATCCTGCGATAGAATTTCATGCCATTTTAAGGATCTCAGGTTAGGATCTTAAAGTGAACATAGATCTCACGATAGGATCTCATGCCATTTTCAGGATCTCAGGTTAGGATCTCAAAGTGAACGTCCTAGTGGATCTCATGCCAAGTTCAAGGTCGCACTTTAGGATATCTCTCCAGGTTCTGGATAGTACTTTAGGATTTCATCAGATTCTCGAACTCACATTAGGATCTTAAAGTGACAACTCCCACGGCATTAGAAAGAAAATAGGCAATAGAGTGAGGCCCAATTTGATTTTGTCATGTAACCCCAGCTTGCCAAAAAAGCACAAATGATTTGCATCATTTGCAGTCACTTTCATACATCTTTGACACGGGAAACAAAAGGCTTTATGACTTTTTTTCAGGAAATAAACTAGTGTGTTTTCGCTAAATCAAATGGATTAGACCCCATGTTTTTACGGGTTTCAGGTAAATCATTCTCGTTACATATATCAACAAGAATGCTAATTAGCGAAAATAATTTGTTTATTGTCATTAGCCTGTAGTCTATTTAATCTAGCGAAAGCGTAACCAAATAAGGAATTTGTTACGGATGGTTTTGGAGAAACAAGAAGGAGACTTGTGGGCTTTGCCATTGTGGCACCAAATCCCAAACCCTACCGTATTAGTATACGAATCGATTATAATTTCCCAGAATGTGAATTCTGTTGTAAGTTTGTAATGATTTGGGAATTTACTTCAATTGGGAATTGGGAATTTCCCAGAATTCCCAAATTTCCCAGAATATCAGGAAATAGTAATCAAATAGTAAAGTATTTCGTTCCAAGCATCAGGAACTCCAGCAATACACCAATGGGTGCAATCCAATCCGGTCGCACCCCCCATCCCGTAAATAGAAGGATGCCCGTCTTTCCGCAGTAGCGACAGGGTCGTTATATCGAGCAAAGTAACGGGATTTTCAATCTTGCTTAGCGCCCTCTTAACCACGTCCACGGCCGGCGGATACTGCCCGTGATAGGTTGAACCTTGAACCGGCGTCGTCTCCCCCTGGCATGTGTTTGCTTTGGGTTCGTTCCAATCCGAGCCACTAATCAAAAACACAAGGAATGCATATGATTATGATTTATGAAGTTAAGTAACACCAAGGCAAGTACGGTAGAATGGTAGAACACAAGAGATGTAAATGAGAAGGATGTATATGGTTATGATCAAGTTAATAAACCCTAACATGCACAAGTATGATACTAGAATTTGTTCAAACTCAACCCATGGAATGGTTTCTCTTCAAGGATTTGAGCCCGCGTAATAGATCTGCAACCCGTTTAGGAATGAGTGTTTGATAGAGAAAAATTATCGGTCTTTCTATTGTTAGGCTACACACAAGAAAATAAGGAAAACACGTATTTCTGTGTGTTTTTTACACATTTTAATACACATTTACATGTACACTTGTTATTGTTAGCCTATTGGGCTGATTTTAGAATTTTTTCTAACGAATCGGGACTTTGGGGTAGGTAGATGAGGAATTACTTTATGCAAACTGAACATCAAGGAATTAATTTATCCACACATTTTAGCTCTGTAAGTGTAGTATAACTGATTGTTATGAAACAACTAAAGACTTACTTGTAATGATTTGGGGAAATGCCTTGAAAAAACACCCTAGTTTTGGATGGATCAATGTGGTTGTCCACCCAACCCCCCCATGTGCCAAGGGCCCTCTCAAACGCAACCATCCGATTCATGTCCTTCAACACCTGGTTTCCTACTTGAATATAATCCCATCTGCAAAAATTATAGGAATTACACTTCCACATTACATTAAAGTTTGAGGACAGGGTTTTAAATAAAGATCGTTACGTATCGTGTCGGCCATTACGTAGCGCGATTTCAGACCTTCAATACCGTATTGGCCGAAACAATCCGATATCAATTGATATAGAACCGTATCACCGATTCCGTTCCATTTTCCGATACCGCGATTTAAAACCCTGGTTACGTTTGAGGATGAAAAAATGATGGAGTATATATAGTTGTTTTCACTAACGGTTGATGAGCATTTCTATAGTTCCACCAATGCCATGTGTTGAAGATTAGCATGTCCATCCCTATCCAATTCTTTCCATCCTCAACGGAGTCGAGTTTCAGTATCCGGCCTTGGCTTTCTCTTACTATATCCACCAAAAACATGTTGCGATCAAGCAACACATTTATTCCATATTCCTGCAATGTCCGGTAAAGTTATTAGAACCGCTAGAGATGCTCCAACACGGCGTTTTTTACACAAGTACGTTTGGAGTCGTGTTTGTGGTAGTTGGCCCATTTCCAACCACCTCTCTCTTGTTAGTGGTACTTTATGAAAACATCATTAGGAAAAAGGAAAGGAAGAGGCAATGAGCAAGTTGAAATGGGGACTAGTACAACATACCATGATGGTGAATGTGGAGATCATGCCCACTCTAGTTAGGTTGTAGTGCAGGTTAGGTGCTGCAGTGTAGAGCAAGCATGTTAAGGACTGCCACTGGTCTCTGCTCAAAGAATCCCCAACAAACATTATAGACTTTCCTTGAAATCTCCTCAGGAACCCTAGCCCATCAAATCTGCAAAAATCAAAAAGCCAAATTGAGTACTTATGGAATAAGGCCATATGCATACATGGATGAAACTTGTAATGCAATGAAATTTTTTGCGCCCTAACAGACTTTTGAGATTCACGCGTTTTAGTGAACCTTAACGAAAAAAGCGCAGTTCTATAAACATAGATGGCTGGACAAAATCTGAACACAGGTGTTCGGACCAGTCATGCATCCATTTGACGATTCTAAACACATCTTTATTCACATATCCGTGGTCTATCATCTTTTAAGTTTTGACTATAAAATTACTTGAAGTGATTATACTCAAAAAGTCCGTTTGAATACGAAAAAAGAAAATGAATGATATGTTTGGGTTTTATCGGTTTCCAACACCCCCCCCCCCCCCCCCCCCCCCAAATTGAAGAATGAGTCGAATAAAGTTCAAGGAAGTAAGATCTAATTAAAGCCACTAAAAGTTTTTTTTTATTTTTTTATTACCGAAGAACAGCCTTATAGTCGAACCACAATTGGATCCGACTACGCAACCCAAACATCGGGGGAACTAGCGCGGCCACACTAGTCACGGCCCCCCACTTACTACAAGGGTATTCACCCTGTAGGAAATCGAACCCCTGACCAATGGAAGTTCTTCCAAAGTCAATCATTCGTCCTTACCACTAGGGTAATTCCTGGGTGTGTAAGCCATTAAAAGTTGTCAAGATCAATGATGAATGTGGAGAAAACAATAGCTAGAAGGCAAGATCCATGAAGTGCACCTAGTTCGTCAACTTCTCTTGTCATGAATGAAGTCTCAAATCCTGATCGAAACTTGTGTTTAGTTTCTGAGAATTTCAATATTTTTCTATAAACTTCAATTGGTTAATTGAATTCCAGGGAAAAAAATATGAAAACGAAGGTACGTTATTGAATAGATACTTGACAAAATATGGTCCCAATTAGTATTGATAGGTACATGAACGTTTGCTGTCCAACTATGGTCCTAATTAAATTTAACTTTGAAAGCCAATGAGTGGCATACAATAATCTTCTTATCGTTGTGACAGGTACGTGTATAGACAGAATTATACATGCATGATTTATATACTAATGAACTGACAGGATATCTCAGAGAAAGAGATTGACTTATCATGGAGGGGCCGTGATTCCCTTATTTATGGAGCCGCACGATCTCGGTCATCCGTTTCGGATTTGCACAGTCCGGATTTAAATGAAACTTTTCTGGAGAAAAGCTCTTCTCCGAAAAAGTTTTATTTAAATCCGGACTGTCCAAAATCAAAACGAACTCTTCCTCGAAAAAGTTTCATTTAAGTTCAAACTGTTCAGAATCGAAATGAATGCACGTGATTCACCTTCGTAAATAACTATTCACGGAAGTTACGTTAAAAAGATATTCTCCCAGGAGAAAAAGTTGTCACCCCAGTGCCCCGTGAACTTGACTTGACTGCATTAAACTGTAATTTCCTTCCTGAATGGAGGAATGACATAAGGGAAAGACTACAATACACATCATTTATTTGAGTGTGTATCATATGCACCTCTCAAAATATTATGAATTATAGAAAAAATGTTACGAATCGTATTGCTAAAAAGTTACTAATCGTATAAAGGTTACGAGATACACCAAAAAGTTATGAATCATAATGAAAATGTTACGAATCGTACTGTTGAAAGGTTATGAATTCTAGAACAAAAGTTACAAAACACACTAAAATGTTACGAATGAACCATAAAATAAATACATATGGTACACCTTTTTAAGAGGTGTATATTATAGACTTTCCCATGATAGAATGTATCATTTGCATGTCACAAACAACTAGATCATAAATAGCCTATGTGACTTGTGGGGCTAAAATGGGTTCCTTTTTAATTTTTGGATTTTTGGGTTCGACGGTCACAGATGTATGGGCTAGCTTACGCGCATCTCAATTAATTCTTTCCGGTCCAGTCAAAAAAAATTACTTTTTTGCAGCCTAACCCAAAAAATCAAATTACGGTCAATTGTGTGTAGACCATTGGACTAGGGGCTAAGATTTTTGGATTCGGCGATTTGATTAGAAGTTTTCATTTGTTGGCCGGGCTCATCCCATGGGTGATAAACCAATGACTGACATGCAATAAAAGTGATTAGAAGTTTTCATAATAGATCGGATAATTTGATCAGAACTACTCATTTGCGGGGTTCGCCTAATTGATCATGCATAAATCAAGGTGATTGAACATCTATAACCACATGATCAAAATATGTTTTTTTCTTAATATAGTATTAAACAAGATAGTAAGAAGTATAAACAAAGACAAATGTTTGTCCATTCGTTCTAAGAAACGACTAAAGATACAAAATATGTGTCACTATTGTATTGTAATTAGGCCCCGTTTCAGAACACATTCTTAAAAAATAAATACTTATTTCACGTTTTCAAACTCAAAAATAATGTAAATGAAAAATAATTTTTTAATTTTTTTTGCACCGTATTAATGATCTCAATGAGATCTATCAAACAAGATCCATATTGATAGAAAAATTATTTATATAAGCATATGATTTTTGAGTTTAAAATTATTTTTTTAAAAAATAAATACTTATTTCCTTTCGGAAACGGGACCTTAGACAAGTGACAGTTGCGTAATCATTTGGACTAAATAAGTGATTGGTCCCAACATGATTATCACACGAGGAAAAAAATAATGGTTGGGTTGGACTCTGGCCAAATCACCCTAATACTATAAAATATAGTACAGTATTATATTATATAACTTATACAAAATATAATCAGAGCAGGGTGACGTGTCTTTTCATTGACAGAATGTAGTATTCTTTTTTTCTTCTCAGAAGTATCCGTTTGTAAATATAAAAATCCTTGTAGTTCACAAACTTCAACATGACAGCATCTTAGATGAAATATATAAATTTTAGTACTATAAAAGGAAACCATAGTTGTTTTTTCTCTAAATAATGCAATGGTGTTTTTTGACAAGCTCGATGGTTGCATCTTGGATTAATTTCTATGGTTTCTCTCATAGTTGTTTTACGGATTAGCGTGCAACCGGACCTCGAGAGTTCGAACTTGAAAACTTAAGATGGAGTAAACCGTTAAATCCCAAGTCAAAATTATTCGTAACATTTGACTAATTGTCTTTTACAGTATATGAAAATACTACACTCGCCTATATATGGTACATGTGTACCATATGCATCATCTTAATTGTCTTGAATTTATTATAGCGTTTTGCATACGAATTCATAACATCATTCTTGGATTCATAACTTTCGTAAATAAATTTATTTGAAGTCATAACATCTGCATGTTTGAGTTTTTTTCTCGATGACATGAATTTTTGCTAACAAAACCAATGAATTTCTATCCAAATGCTACAAATTCCTTCCTACACAAAAACGTTATGAATTCAAAGCGATTCGTTGATCACCTAAATAGGGGGTGTATTGTAAACGAAATCCTAAGAGTTGTTATGCATAAACACGTGTAACTGTAATACATATACATATTTCAGGTAGAAAGCTGATTTTGGCGCTCCACTTTAATGCGCAGACACTCAACTTTTAACTTAAAGTTACTAGTAATTTTATGTACAAAGTGGAGAACCTGTGTATAAAAGTGGAGCATCTGCGTACATCAATTTCCTTTCGTATATTAAAAAATGCAAAAATATTTAGAGATAATTAGAGAACAGGGGGTGAGAGCAGTCACCTTGGTAAATCGCAGTCCAAGGGCTTCCATCGGTAGCTGAGGTAGATTTGATCGGGCCGGCCGTTTTTCTGGCAATTGAACTCCTTCTCGATGAACGGACACGTGGCGTTGTTGTAGGGAGGGTAGAACGGGTCGACGACCCAACTCCCCTGAAACAAGTCGCACCCACCCGACCCGTATCCCGCACCGATTATTCCTACTGGTTTTTTATGTCGCGCACCATTTGCTGGGTGAAGAACAGAAATGAGAATCAGTAGAAGATGGATACCGGAACTGACCCAGGTACCCATCTAGAGAGAGAGAGAGGGGCGAGCCAGAAACCGCTTCCCCTGTTTTTAGAGTATTACAAGCAATCTATATGTACACATACATTTATAGATAGATAGAGAGAGAGAGAGAGAGAGAGAGAGAGAGAGAGTTGTTGTGTTGTGAAATCTTCTTGTTGCACCCAAAAAAAGAAATCTTGTTGCTGTTTGGGCAAAATAAAGGAAAAAAAGTTAAACGAAATCTTGTTGCTGGGATTATACAATACTTTTTAATAGACGAAGTTGGTGGTAAGAAAGAAAGAAAGATGAAATTCTATGAAGACCCCTCATCTATGCATGTTTTCTACGAAGACCTTCTAATGTTTGAAACCGTCCAAACCGACATCCTCGTCTATATGAAATGAAAAGCTTGCCAACTCTGGTAACAGAATGAAGAAAACTAATGATTTTTACTCTTAAAAATCGCCCACACGAACCCTCTTCTCTATAAAAATTACCCACGCTCACCAAATGTACTTCTCAGATCTCACCAAGGCCTAAATTATGTCATTAATTTATCGATATAACCAACTGATTTCTTTAGATTTGTCAAATTGATATTCACTTAGTCTAATTTTGTATTTCTAATCTATTTACGAAACTAATGGCGACTATTTGGCTTCTAGGGTCGAATCAGTCAACATAGAGGTTTATAATCATTCGATACGGTGGTTAATGAAAAAAAATTGTCACCAACTGCAAAGTGCATATATACCATGTATAGATATAAAAGATGTCAGGCAAAATTTTATATTTTTCCTTCTTATATTACGATTAGGAAAATCGTTCTCTAATTGGAAGTTTTGTTGATAGCTGTTTATAATTGATATCAACAATTTTTTTAAGCGACGAGAACAATTATTTTGTTGATATTTTGGATTAACAGTGACTTTCATCCAGTAAATAATCAGCAAATGCAAAATTAGTCTTGGGTATCAAATTTAGGAAGTTTAAGTACTCAAGTTTAATTGATAGCTTACGGTTGAATTAGATGAAAATTGAATACTTGAGGGGATAAAAGTAAAATTCAGCCAAAGAAGAAGGAGAATAGTGGTTTTAGTATATTTCTTGGAATTGCGAGACGAAACGGTTACGTTGTGTTTCAAGTTGCTGAGTCATAGACGGGAGAAAATTTTGGGTGTCGAGCAGGTACCACGTGGCGGCATCCGTCGGCAATTCCAGCCTCCAAACGTGTTTTAGATGATCCAGATTTATTTTTTCTCTCTCCCCTCACCGACCACTCTCTCTCCTCTTTTTTCTCTTTTAAATCTGGACAGTCAAAATTAGGTTTGGACTGCTGAAATCTCCGACATAGTACCATGTGTGTCGTACCCGTCCGACACCCAAAACCTTCTCCATTGACAGCCGTTGATGGTTCTTGCGGAAGTTGTGGATCATAGACTTGGATGCATGTGATGTGATTCTTCATTCGGCTTTAGAAAATTACCTGAGATTTTGTAAATACTCCAGATTTTATTAGGTCACCTGACAGGTTCAACTTCATAAACGAGGGAACGATTATGAAAAATCAGGGTGGATTTCACCTAAAAGTTTGTCTTGTTTAGCTGAATGGACTTTTAGTTGATTGATGTGAAGATAATACTTGTCTCAAAATCCGTGCTTCTAGATATAATCAGCAGGTAATTGATTTTCATACTTCTCTTTTCTTATAATCACACACTTTATTTTTATCTTCTTGTGACGTGAAATTATAAAATTGACCGTTCATTTGTTTATTATTTCGCATTTGAAAGGACAATATTGTAAATTTACATCACAAATAGACAAAAAAATAGTCATAAAAAAGAGGAGAGTTTGAAAATCACTACCTAGAAAACCAAACAATACCATGCACTTAACGAATTTACATATGCCCTAAATCTGTTTTTATTTTTATTTTATCCGAAACACATTTCATTAAAATGCCAAACAACACTTACAGTGAATCCATCCGAATATAATGAAAGAGAGACTACAACCAACCCGACACAGAAAAATACACAAGAAATGCAGGGATAAAGAGACGCAAAGTGTGTCTAGATCCTAAGCGCGAGCCAAATGCTCTCTCCTCACAGCCACTAAGGATCGAGACACGATGGGCTAGCAATCTATTCAATTGTTGTCTCCGGATGGCGAAGAATCCAAAACAGAGACAAACAATAAAAAACCGATGGAAACATATAAGAATCAGCTAAACAGAAAATGCAGCACCGTGGACGAAACCACTTAACACTCTGCCCTGCTTCGGCCGAGATACCTCGCACGTTGCCGTATATTGAGGCATAAACGGGATCTTGAACCAAAACGAAGGAGATGACATCTCCGGCAAGCCTCCGCTGTCACACGAAGCTCCGAGCAGGGAGATTGTGGTAGAATTATTGAGGTAATTCGTTGAATCGTTTCCCGTGAACACACACACTCTCTCTCTCTCTCTCTCTCTCTCTCTCTCTCTACATGATCTACAAGATCCCTTTGTCCTTTTCTTTGTTTTCTTCAACTTTTCTTCCTCTATTTCTCTCCCATGGCCCCTCCCTCTACTGTCCACTGTTCTCGCTTCTCCCGCACGATCACCAACTCACTCAATATTTTCCAACCCTGCTCCAGTTTTAATTTCTCAACCCCAATCTTATTCATTATCTGTGGAAACCCCTTCATCAGAAATGGTTTCAGTTTAGGTGGGAAAACGATAGCAAACTGGGGGTTTGATTTCGGCAGTGTTTCAATACAATTTGGCTATCCATCTAACTCAATTGTAGAGTTAGAATTGCTCTGTAGAGGGACCAGTTGCAGAAACTACTTTGTGGGCGTCCAACTTCTGATGCAACTCGATTAAATGTTCAACAACTTGGGTGGACTTGTGAACCAATTTGTAGTCGAAAATTTCCTTATCCTCCCCTGAATCTTTACTTCTTGATATCTTTTGTCCCGTTGATGTAAATTAATTGGTTGATTTTAATGTTGCGTGCCAAATGTGGGATAAATTCGACAGTCGCAGGTCAATGATGGAGGAAAGAGGGTTTGAATCTAAAGGACATGGTTGTGTGAGTTAGTCGGTGGAGATGGAGATGGAGTTGGGTTGGAGAGAGAGAGAGAGAGAGAGAGAGAGAGAGGTTTTCCTTAATCCAATTTACGCAAGTTATCTTGGTTTCACATCCTTCAATTCACCGACGCAAGTTTTTTTTTTTTTTGAAACCAACGATTTTACTGAAGTTGAAAAAACCTAAGGCTCCGGAAACCTTTTTAAAAAATAAGTACTTATTTTGCTATTTTTCGTTCAAAAATAAGAAGGGTCATTCCACAAAACCCAAATAAAAAGTTTCTTTCACATTTTCAAACTCAAAAATAATATAAATGAAAAAAAAAATTCAATTTTTTTTGCACCGTATTAAAGATCTCAATGAGATTTATTAAATAAGATCCATAGTGCTAGGAAAATTATTTGCGTAAACACATGATTTTTAAGCTTAAAGTTGCCTTATACAAAAAATAAGACTGTTGCTATGATAATGGGGAACGGGGGAAGCTGCTGTGCAGCTTCGTGCTGCACAGCGTGCTGTGCACCCGCCGGCGACACCTTGCCGGCATCGGTCCGGCGATCGGAGACGTTCACCGCGTAGAGCTCGTCGAGTTCTACGCGTGTGCCAAAAATCAGCTCGATCAAATATCGTTAAGTGCCTCATCCAAACGCATATAACTTGAAAAAAAAAATCCGAATGTATACAAAACACTGGATCAAAACCAGTGGATCCATTTTTTTCAAGTTATATGCGTTTGGATGAGGCACTTAACGATATTTGATCGAGTTGATTTTTGGCACACGCGTAGAACTCGACGAGCTCTACGCGGTGAACGTCTCCGATCGCCGGACCGATGCCGGCAAGTAGTCGCCGACGGGTGCACAGCACGCTGTGCAGCACGAAGCTGCACAGCAGCTTCCCCCGTTTCATGATAATGGGCGCGGGCGGAGGGAAATCGTACCTGCGGCCGTGCCGGGCCGAGCAGTCTTTGGCCACCGGACGGCCGATCTGAGCCGTCCAAAAATTCTATAAAAAAAAACCGAGGGGGCTTGCGTGGAAATCAACGGCATCCGAGGTGTGTAGGGTGTTTGATCCGAGCACCCCTTTTCCGTGTATATATGATCAAGCACCCTACACGGAAAAGGGGTGCTCGGATCAAGCACCCTACACACCACGGATGCAGTTGATTCTCACATGTGCCCCCTCGTTTTTTTTTTATAGAATTTTTGGACGGCTCGGATCGGCCGTCTGGTGGCCGGAGAAGGCCCGGTGCGGCCGCCGGTACGATTTTTCTCCTCGACCGGTCGGTACCTATATAAATTCTTCCAAAACGGTACCTATATTTCCAAAATAAGTACCAGCCTTTTTATTTTCGGAACAAGTCTTCTTATTACACAAAAAATATAAGTTCTTATTGTGTTTGGAACATAGTCTAAGTCTTGCATCGAAGAATGGACAGCCTTGATGAAAGAGGGGCAAAGTGATTCATGTCGTGTTTGGATTTGGATTTGAGATTTTTTTTGAAAAATAGTAAGGATAGTAGGGCTTGTTCTTCTAAAAAAGCCATTGGCTTTCCGGCCAAAAATGAGCCAAATAAACCCACATAAAAACAAAAATAAGCTAATAAGCCAATTTTTTCGTCTTTATTAAAAAAATATTGGATTTCGATCAAAATTTTATACTTTTTAGATTCCTCTCGTCATGAAGATAAAAATATTGGCACAAAACGGCGTCGTTTTGTGTGGCTGTAAGTTGCAGTGACTTGGCCTCACTGCAGGGACTTGGCCTCTCCAGGGCTAAAACTCCGTTAAAACCACGATCTCACGGCGCCCGATGATTGCAAAACCTCTTCGGCCTCTTCAAATCTCCAGGCCTAAACCCACGGCTAAAAACTTGTAGAACCCAGGCTCCGGGGCCAACCCCCGCCGTTAAACCACCTGCCATAAATCTGTTATCGATCCTCTTCAATCCTATAAAATGATTTAACCAATCCTATCCATTGGCCTATCACATTGTTTATCTGGACCTCATTTAATTTCCGAATTAAATTGGAGTATGTACTAAAGTGACTAGATTTTCAATACAACTGTTATTTGTAACGCCTCACTCACATGGTGTGGGACCTACACATACATAGAGTCCACATCATGTGAGATATCGTTACAAATAACCGTTGTATTAAAGATTTTTTTCGTACTAAAACCCTCAGCTTTATCTGGTATTTCTAAATGCACGATTTCTTCAATTTTATCACAAAACTTAGACGACATTTTATACAAATCAAGTTCTTATCATGTGAGAATAAACGCAACGAAATTACACGTCCTTGTAACTATCGAATCAGTATGATTTTTTTGTAATCGATTTGCACACGAGAACCCAAAACAAAAACATCAACAATCATCGGAGCAAGCAATATGGGCTAGACTTGACAG
This sequence comes from Rhododendron vialii, assembly GCF_030253575.1. Taxonomy (NCBI): domain Eukaryota; kingdom Viridiplantae; phylum Streptophyta; class Magnoliopsida; order Ericales; family Ericaceae; genus Rhododendron; species Rhododendron vialii. Next base: position 37,232,518 of record NC_080562.1, read on the forward strand.
GTGGTCCTGTTTTTCGTCCTAGCATATTTGGCCTTTCATGCTTTTTTTCACACCGCGGATAAGGTTTTTGTGAGAGCCCAGTTGGGGCTTAGTCCCACATCGAGGAGATATAACAAGTTAAAGTGTTATATAAACGATTGCGACGAGCTACTGTATAATTTGAGGTTAATAATTAAGCAGGTCAGTTGTTGTGGGTCGTGACAGGTTTTTTTTTTTGCCCTTTAATTTGTTGAAGGAAGTTTGCAATTCATTAGGCCAAGTTTAGTCGGGTTGGAGACTTTCTGGCCCATCTCAAAGTGCAATGATGCTTTCGGCCCACTCAGGCCCAACTTCACTATCTTTGGACCCTTAGCCCATAGGATATAATATTCAAATAGTATCCGGTTCAAAACTCTAATTATAGTCTATAGGGGCGAGCGCGATCCGGATTGATCTGGTTTTGCGGTAAACCAATAACCAAACCAATCTGCAAAATGTATAGAACCGAACCAATCCAAACCGTTAGACTGCGGTTCGATTTTAGTCTCGAGCCACGGTTTACTTCAAGTTGAGATAATTTATTTAAAAGGCCTTTTGAAAAAATGAAGTTTTGCATAAACAAAATAAAAATAAAACTTGTGTTTGAACCAATTTCATTAAAATCACAAAAAATAGATTCAAACTCACAAACAAGATACGTAGTATATTAACTATATAGGATAGGATTATAACATGATTCCTAACGCTTCGCTCCATTGTCGGAAATGTTGTGTGGGAAATGAATTCCCAAGAAAAATGAAGTGAGGTAAAGTAAAGAAAAATAAATTTCATTTTTCTGTGTTCTCTTGACAAGAAGTATTGCCGGAAAACTAAAATTCATTCCTTTTCACAAGATCTGTTTTGCAAGAAAGTATTTTCTAGTGGAAAAAGTTGTATCCAACGGAAAAAGTTGTAGCAAATTACAGGAAAGTTTAATTTTTCCATTATTTTTCATCCTTTCCATGCAACTGAATGGAGCCTAAATGAAATACCAATTAAATGTAATCAATTCAATGGAATGTAAATTGTGATTCGGATCAGTTTGGAACCAAAGCCGTGAAAATAAATATGAAAACCAAACCATTTCATGATATCATCTAGTTTTTCATTTTCTAAACCGGGACCAAACCAAAAATTAGAAATCCGAACCAAACTGAACCGGTTTGGACTCATTCGATTTGATTCGCAGTTAGTCGAATTTTTTTCTCCCCCTAGAATATCCAACGGGAAAAGCACAAGTGCTTCATGTCACTCCAGCGTCACGTATGCAAAGTCGTCATGTACAAATTAAAATCCGAAATTCAAGATTCAAGCTCATGGTTTTTGTCTCGAGGTTTATACGTTGACTTGGTCGGACATTTCTCATTAGTATATATTTATTAAAGTCTATTGGAAGATTATTCATGCAACCATAATGAGAAAAGTCATGCAACCATAATGAGAAAAGTCAAACACTATTTTAAAAGTGTTACGAACAAATAAGAAGAATTACCACCGAAGGTGGTAGCGTGGATGGCTCAACTCATCACATTCCTTAGCAGAGATTCAGGTTCGAGTCTTACCGATGATAAAGATGGTGGACTCTAAGCCAACTTGTATTTAGGTGGTGTTGTGGTGATGGTTTGTTCTTAAGGAGGTTTGAACCGAAAATTTCACTGACGTATAGAAAGCTCCTGTGAACACGTCTAAAGTAGTTGCTAACAATTGAGGTTCAATGATGTTGGTCTTCATGAACACTATTTTATTCCTATTTCCTCGACTAGATTCAACCCCATGCAGCCATAATGGGAGAAGTCAAACACCTTCCACATCATCAAGCTAGATATGATGATTGAATGATTCTTGTTGCGAAAAAAGCAAAACAAAATCAAAGCTAGACTTAAATCTTAAAAAATTGAGGTCCAGTATATCAATTTGTAATTTTATCCATTGAGATCTATTCAGGGTATCGTGTTTTGATGTTGAAGGAACTTATATTTATTTCGAATTATGGTTTCTAAAGTTAATTTTGGCCTTCCTTTTATATTAGTGTTACTTTCTACCACAATCATATCATTACTTCTACTTATCCGTATCGATCGAGGATTCTTAAAGATTTAAGAAAGATGTTGGACTGAGTTCTTTTTTAAAAGTTTATTATCAAGAGGGAAATTACTAATAATTTAAATTCAAAACGCATGTTGTTTGGGTTCATTCACCTCTCGGTAATGCTCGGCACGACTACAGTTCTCGCTCCGTTCCCCATTTGAGAACCCTCTCGAATATGTTTGCTGGAAATATCTATGTGTGTGCCTTTCAAAAAAAAAACCACTCTTTTTCGGCCTATTCTTTTGACTTTTGCATTGCATTTTGGAAAATTTATTGGACTATCTGGGACAGTTACGGGAGCCCTTACCTTTTTCTTTGGTCAGATTTATCGTCCCATTAAATTCACTTTGCTTCGTTTACCATTTTAATTCCTTCCCGCCTTCCTTAGCCCCATCCCAACGACCGCCCCCTCTCCAAACTTTCCTGTTCTTTTTGTGCCTATTCCGACATTCCATTCCATTCCATCCCTCTCTCTCTCTCTCTCTCTCTCTCTCTCTCTCTCTCAACATTGTAATCCATAGTCTGCGCTGTTGAGTACAAGGCCTTGTCGATTTGCTAAACAGCACAACTGCTTTACAAGAATTAAAGCGGACAAAAATGGAGGCTCTTTCTAAGAGAGCAACAACAACTTCCAATATACTCTCTGTTCTTCTCTTTGCCTTGCTGGTTTTGAATTGCTACGCTCAACTTCTGCCCGAAGACGAAGGTACGTACAACCGAATTTGAATCACCAAAATCTCTCTCACAAACTACATAAAGTTGCACTAAGTGCCACTCAGTCTTTGCCCCAAGTAATCTCTATTATTTGGCGGCGGTTTATACTTGCAACGAACAATCGCAGTTCATGTTTTGATCTCTCAACGTTCATGTTGAGGAAGGCGTGTTCGATTATTGTTCGTTTTGTTTTTTACCATGTGTTTGTTTCCGTTTGATCAGAGTACTTGCTATGGTTACTCAAAGCATATCAAATTTGAGCAAAAGCTTCATCTGATATGAAGTACTCCAATGGACAAAGCCAAACATAAGCTTAAATTTGAGTAAAAGCTTCATTGATGGCATAGTTGTAAATTGTGAAGAGCAAAACAAGCCTTCAAAAATTTCAGTCGCATTGATTAGTTATATTTTTTGAGTAAAACTCAATCTGGTTTGAGTTTGAGTTCAAGCACTCGAGTGCGTGTAGAAGGGTTTTACTCAGAATTTGGTTTAGAGTCACCTAAAAGAGTAAGGGCCGGAGATGCTCTCATGTGTTCTTGTATTGGTACTATTCATTATTATATTTCTAAACGCTACTCCCTCCATACCAATTCGTTTATCCAATTTGCATAACACGAGTTTTTCATAGGAACACAATCACTACACTTATAAATATCTAACTTTGGAAAGTTATCCTTCAAAATAGTTGTGATACTGTGTTCATTAGTAAATTTCTGCAATGATTTTGCCCTAGTTTGGTGATACCTAACAAAAATGCAACTCCCTCGGTCCCAATTTCGTTGTACAATCTCCATACAATAGTTTTATGAGAGAACACAATCATTATTCATTACACTTACAAAAATGTTCAACTATGCAAAGTATCCTTTAACTTCGTTTAATTTTTACTTTGATTCAAAAGATGAGGGACACAAAAGGAACTATGTAGCTTTTGGTCCATTAACTTTACAAAATAGACAAATACTTTGGGACAGTTAAAAAGTAAAAAAGTGAACAAACAAATTGAAACTGAAGGCGTAGTGTAGTAATCTATTTTCTTGAACTTGTAGGGTGGTCACCGTCGCCACTTGTTCATATGTGCTTCTATTATATTATAGTGAATTCATTTTTTTAAGTCCTGGTAACACATTGGACGGCAAATGGATAATTTTATTAGGAAATAGAACATATTTGAAATATGTAATTTTTTCTTGAATTTTTTATTGGAGACATCAACAGCCTGAATGCATTACAAAGAAAATTCAATTTATATCAAGCTGTTGATAAAAGGACTGTTAACTTGAGTTGAACAGAAGAGGAATTAATGTGTTTGGAACCTTGCTTTTATCCCTGACTATTGTCAAATTTGGGGGAAATGGTCAGTTTGGCATTATTTAGCAAGTAACTCATCCTTCTGATTCTTTTGTGATCAAGTATGTTACCCGAGTTCTCAATAGACCCTGCACTGCGAAGTTAATGTATGGGACATGTCTATAATGGGACACATGTGTTGATGTTTCCATCAGTGGCGGAGCCAAGATCTAGATTCCGGGGTGGCGATGTGTAATGAAAGTCCACTTGTATTGTTAACTATTTTTTCGTAAAAATATAAAGAGAAAGATTAAGTTCAAAGTGACTAAATTACCGATCTTTGTTTTGGGTTATAAACCAACAAAGAGTTGATTCAATTCTCCAACGGTCTTTAAATGAAAGCATTGAGATAACCTTTTTATGATCCATACTATTCATCTTTTAAATTGCTATTTTTCCATCATTATTTGTATGAAAAGTCAAGTTGTTTGGATATCGATCATAAGTGCCAGATCTTTTAAGTGTAAAATAGTTCCACCCCTGGTTTCCATGGGAGAGAAATTTGGGGAGAGATAAATATGCATGGCATTTTATCAGTTATCACATTTTAGTATGAAAGGAGGACCAGCCACTGATTGAATTCTGTGTTATACCAACTTTGAAATGTCAAAGATGGAATTAATCATTGGACTAATGTAGATAGCTTTGGCTTCCTAATTCATTTAATTCATACCAAACACATTTGACTATTCTAGGATGATACCTAGACATGTAGGACTAGTCTTACGTTTGAGGCATCTGAATGTGCCTGTTTCATCTGGAAGTTTTAATACAAAAATAATTTTCATTCCTCATTTCCTGTGACTGTTTTCTTATTGTTTCCAACTATCCCTTGCGCGGTATGAAATATCATCACGGGATAAAAGAATTGGGAAATGGTATCATGAAATAGGCTAAAGAGGAGTATAGTAAAATATCATTGGTTTTTAAATGCTATTGATGGTAACAAATTTTGAATCTTCTGTTGTGTAACAGCGCAAACCCTTGCAACAATAGCGGAAAAGCTACAGATCAAAGAATTGAACATTAACCGGAGTTTTTGCAGTAGCGGCAGATATGAGAATGTGACTGTTGATGACAGGATACTTATCATTGTCATTTGCGGTTGCAATGAAACTGTTTGCCACGTCACAAACATGTATGACCTTGTTTCTGTATTGAACTTTAGCTATAGTAGACATACGATATGCATTGGATGAAGTATACTTACATATGTGCTAGTATATGTAATACCTTCAATGCAAGGAAATCACATTGAAAAAAAATATGTAATACCTTCAATGCAAGGAAATCATAGAGGATATGGTGAACGCAAGGCTAACATATGCATAATGAAATGGCTCGTGGCAAAGCAATCTTCTTATAGATTCTTTTTTTTATAGTAGGCCTGCGGATTACTCATACTCCCAATAGGAAAACAAATGTAAGGTACTACATCAAACTGCCTGTGAAACCCTGATCTATGCGTCACTTTTCTTCTCATCCTTTGCCTAGAAGGAGAATCAATCTGCATGGAATCAAACCAGATTTGTTCTCTATGAACTGAAAAATTGTATATGGTTGTCCCCGGTTTCCCACATTGTCAATGTCAAAGGAAGGTGGAACTTGTCAAGGAGGTGATCTAGATATTCGACAGAGTTGCATTTGTATACTTGGTGCTCCTAATTTTGAATTCTCAAATATCCTTTTACCGTAGGGTGGGACATTTGGTTACTTGAGGCTACAACTCCATTACTATGTTTACCGTCAAGAACATATACGGATACACCATAACAGTGAATGTCTATTCATAGGAAGAGAGGACCGGTTTTTATTGCCTGACAAGTAAATAAAAGGAAACAAATTTAAGACCCACCTTAGTGTAGTGTTTTGAACAATCAGAACTTTGCTGGTGTTGTTTTAATTCTTCTATATATCTGTCCATTATCTAACATACGAAATATTCGGCACTCTACTTCTGGAAGATTCTTGTTATGGCTGATTCATGGCTGCAGCAAATTGCTGCCACCAGTTTACCTTACTTCCTGACTGTAGCCCTCTTCTGACACTGAATTCCATGGCTATGAAAATATTTTTATACAGTTATTAACTCTGGCATAATCTAAAACAATTTTTTTTGGGATATTAGTATCTATAACCAAGTCATCGCACCTGCAGCATAGTCTTTTTAAGAATCTGAAAGTTTGTTGCAATGCCATAAGGTTATAACTCAGCCTTTCGTATGAGATATTCTTCAGGGTAAATTTATTGGAAAGTATTTGCGACGTTATAACTTCTGAGTTCAAGCATATTTCCATGAGTTTCAGGCTCTCAGCGAGGGATTTTTCCATTGGAATAAACCTAGTGATCTCTGGCCATATTAGTTGTTCGACCTCACATATATGAATTACGTTGATTGCTAGGTACTTGCCTCTTCTTATTAACTTTATGCTACTTTCTCTGATTCCTTGGATTACAGCCAATTGAAGGGTCAAAATTTAACAGGAAATATACCAGAAGAATTTGGGAATCTGAGTTATCTGCAAGAAATGTAAGTGACACATTTCTGTTACAGTAAAAAAAATTAGCCTCATTGGTTCATGGTGAATCCTTTCTATCATTAACATGGAAATGCATTTTCTAGGTTACGAAGGCTAGACACATTAATCTTCTGTTTGGATGCCACAAAGCGAATGAAAGTTGATAATGCCAATGAAGTTCATTTTGTTTTTAAACATATTTGGTGTTCGTAGAAACTATGTAACTATTGGTAGGTGTTGGCATACTGCAAACTTCTGAGTTCGATTCTCTTAAAAGGCAATTTGGTTGCTAAAATTTCCATGACAAATCCAATGTGCCATAACAAAATTTACTCAAATCAGCTGGCAGATTTAGTTGTGAGCTGAGAACCAAGTCAGTGAAGTTGAAAGATACTCTAAAGTTAATATAACATAGAGTGCGATTGCCTGCAAACGTTTTGCTATCCTGTTACTACTTGCTAGTAGCATTTATAGGATAATCCCCTTAGCATCCTAATAGAAAGCGATCAATAAAGAAGATTGGCACCTTTTATGCAATGATAATTTCGAAATTGGTGGAATAAGAATGCTTCTTTGTCAACACAGAGATCTCTCTCGTAACTATTTCAGCGGGTCAGTTCCGACATCTTTTTCTCAGCTCCCTCTCACAACTCTGTAAGTTCTACACTTGAGTTTACATATTTTAAGAGCTTTATCCTTTGTGTATGGCTTATAAGTATACTGGTGTGCTGAATTTAACATTTTTCTGTACTATAGGTCCCTGTTGGGAAATCGCATTAATGGTTCAATTCCAAAGGAAATCGGTGACATTGCAACTCTTGAGCATCTGTAAGCATCGGTATTTTTTTCCTGATGGGAATAAAGGACGAATCATGCCATTGGTTTTAACACAAGCCATATTTTCCAGGGTCTTGGAAGATAATCAGCTTGAAGGACCTCTTCATCAAAACCTTGGAAATTTGAGTCGTTTGTTGAGGCTGTAAGAGTGCTAATCCTTTTTGCTGTTTTCTTAAACTAATGGTTTCTTTCTGAGACATATAACTATGTAAGATAGAATAAACTGTACTACATGGTGGTGCTTTCACTAACAAACTTCTTATCTCATATGCTATGGTAGTTGAGTATAGACCGTTGACTTGTTAAAGTCACAGCTATCATGATCAGGAAGTGTCGCCGTAAGCATGACCTTGTCGCCTTTCAAAAAAAGAAAGAAAGGAAAAAAAGCATGACCTTGTCTAGGTGGTGTTCACATATCATACAAGAAGACATATCAGAACTAAGTCTTGATTACAAGTTTTGATAAAATTCAGTAACTTGGCTTGAACTTCCCTATTAACTTACTAAAGGTATCTCTGAAATTTTGTGATCTTTTGGAAGATAACACTGGAACAGAATTGCAAGAAAGCTGTGTAGTTTTCATGGTGTACTGTTGAGGAACATCAAAGCTGAGCAAGCTCATTTTGAATTTACAACTATCACGATTAGTGTTTCCAAAGGAGAAATCACTAGAGTTCATTCAGAAGGAAAACAGGAAGTAGAGTAAATAAAAATCCTAAGATGAATACCTTTATGGTAAGATCCTATGCCCCTTAATATTATAGTGAATTTACTGTTATGTTTCAACCTTGAGGAATTTCTTTAATCTTTTTCTTTCTTTCTTTGTTTCTGGAATATTTTTAGTATGGTTGAATTCCTGCTCTCTCTCTCTCTCTCTCTCTCTCTTACATGAGTGTGACTCACATCACAATTGTTTTCCTGCCGCTGCATTTCTTGGTTGTCCATCTTTCAGCCATTGGGTCACTCAATATAAGGCATTCGTTCTTTTTGATCAGCAGATATAAAGCATTCTTTGTCTGAGGCTGCAATGTCAATAACCACTTACATAGTTCAACATTTTCTTCTGCATGTTCTTGTAATGTTTAACGTGAACAAAACTAATGCGTCAAGACCCATCCATCATTGGCAGTTTTCTGCTACTAGTCCTTTGTTTCTCATATTGTTTCAAGGGTATTCATATTGGATGGTTTCCTGCAGCCTTCTTTCAGGTAACAATTTTACAGGGACAATTCCAGACTCATTCGGCAACCTCAAAAACTTGACAGATTTGTAAGTGTGAATTATTTGACATTTCTTAGTTTTGAATTCCCTAGATTCTAAAACTCCATTGGCTGATTGCAGTAGGATAGACGGGAGTACACTCTCTGGGAACACACCTGCTCTGATTGGGAACTGGACGAAAATTGACAGACTGTAAGTATCATTTATCAGCAAATTTTTGACTAGTTTTTCTCTCAATTACTATCATTTTGCCTAAGAACATCTCAAATAATTGTGTAATCAATCTGTTTCAGGGACATGCAAGGCACGTCCATGGATGGCCCCATTCCTTCTACCATATCCCAGCTGAAGAACATAACTGAGTTGTGAGGACCTATTTTCATTCAAACCCACCCTATCATGTTTCGTAATTCTTTTCAACCTAAATTAAGCTCTCGGGTTCATGAAGCTTATGGATTCAAGAACATGGTAGTATTAACCAATCTTACCGGAAGCATCTTAATTTTCAGGAGAATATCAGATCTGAATGGCACAAGTATGACATTCCCGGATCTGCAGGAGATGAAACAGCTGGAAATTCTGTAAGTTGAATAGTCTATTATTCATGGGATAAATGCAATCTCGTGTCATGAATTGGTGGTTCGGTCACCTTACTGAGTTGTTTCTTTATGTTTAATACATAGGATACTGAGAAACTGCCTAATTACGGGTTCCATCCCAGATTACATTGGTGAATTTACTGCACTTAAAACATTGTAAGTTCATTCTAACTGCTACTCTTCCAGGGATGCATGCTTTCAGAGTTTTTGTAACCAATGTTGATATGATATCCGTCAAAATAGAGATGGCAAATTTATGCCTGGAATTTGGAATTAAATGGTTCACTAGTTATTTGGTCCTTGACTTGGCATGTTACAACCTACCTTACATGCGATAGTTGTGGTTAAGGGTACTTGGGTACAACAGCCATGCTTCTGGACATTGATTTGCTATCTTGTTTCATATGACAGGTTTCAAAGAAAATAACTTAACTTACAAGTACCTATATTAGGCACTTGGACCTCTGTAGTCTTTAGCAAACTTGATCCTTGAAATAATCAGCTGGGCATCTACTAATCGGTTAGCTGAATCAATCTCCCTAAGATTTTTTAATTGTAGATATACTACATCTAACCTTTTCCCCTCAGCTATGTATATGGAAATTGTTCTTCAGGGCTAGTGAATTCAATATAGAAGTTAGTATGCTTGTGAACCTTAATTCAAGTTTGTGTGAGAGTTGCTATGTGCAGTTGGTTTGGAGCTTTAGTAATTTTCCAGGGGAACAAAGTGGAGTAGAAAAGTAGATTCGATCACGCAGTCAACGTCACTTAATTTTCTCCCCTCTCAGTAAGATAACCATGTGGCATTGGTAACGGGTGCTTCTTATGTGCAGAGACTTGAGCTTCAACATGTTAACTGGTCAAATTCCGGCAACATTTCGGAGCTTGAAGTTGAATTTCATGTGAGTGACGATTTTTCTAAGATTTGTATGTCCAAACCTTTATGTCCTTTCCGCCTCTCTAGCTACGTAATTCCAAGTTTGTTATATGTGATGTAATTCACTTCTATTCGATATGACACATATTGAATACTGATGTAGGTTTCTGAATAACAACTCACTTAGCGGAGCAGTACCTGATTGGATAATAAACAGCAACAATGACATGTTAGTATTTCCCGTTTTGTTTATTTTTCTTTGGCCACAAATCACACATGCATTTACCATTGTCGATTCTGAAAGCACTGTGAGATTGAACTTATGGTTAAGAAATTTGTCACATTGCAACTCCAACTGCAGCGATATATCGTACAACGATTTTATAGGATCGTCTACAGTTGGTTGCCAGTCATCAACCGTGTAAGCTTATTACTTTGAAGCTCTATGATATTCTGATCTCTCATATCACGAACAAATTACCCATTTTTGAATTGGTCAAAACAGGAATTTAATTTCCAGTCATTCAACAGCAGAGAGCAACTCGTAAGTTTCCTATATACCAAGGAATTTATTTTAATTCACTGATTTATACATCCGGGTACTGTGGTCGTTGTTACCGAACCAGAACTTCATTTTGTAGAGTTGCTTGGTGCTTGAGGAAAGACCTCCCTTGCTCAAAGACACCCAAACGTAAGTATTAAGCCTTCCATGCTCTAGTATTATGTGGTAGTGGCAAACTTGTAACTCGTGACTGTCTAAAGATCATCTGAATGTTAAACACAGACTATTCCTTGTTTATCAACTGTGGAGGTGGCAAAACAACCTTCGAGGGGAATGAATATGAAGAGGACTTAGCCACGGAAGGTCCATCATACTTTTACTCTTCTTCCGAAAAATGGGCTTATAGCAGCACAGGAGTTTTCACAGGCAATGGGGGTGCAAGTTACAAGGCAAACAACACATTCAGTTTAAATGTGAATGGTTCAGAATTTTACCAAACAGCCCGCCTTGCCCCTAATTCACTGAAGTATTACGGGCTGTGCTTACGTAAGGGCAGTTATAAAGTTCGCCTCCATTTTGCTGAAATCATGTACTCAGATGATCAGACATTTAGCAGCCTTGGGAAGCGCCTCTTTGACGTATCAATCCAAGTAAGTAAAGTAGCTCCAATGCTAGTGGTCGTTTAATTGCAAATTATAGCATCTACACTTTCCAAGATGCTAAAATTTTAGCAATCTTGCTCCAATGCAAGAAATGCCATTTCTTTAGTTTTCTTCCTAAAAAGTGAAATCCCAATCCTAACTGTGGGTCCCCAAAATCTGGAAAATGGCCACACCAAATGCCAAATATGGTCATTCATTTATCTCGTATTGCCAAACTCTAGCCATGGATTGGAGATCATTTTATGTTAGTGACAGTCATTTGTTGTCTTTGACAACTTGTTCAATTGCCCTATTGGTGTTGCTCATAGATGCTAGCAGTTTGTACCTTATATAGTATTTATCAACTTTTTATGCCCAAAAGTTGGGATTTTTTAGCCTCTAAGGATTTAATTTCACTCCCTTAGGGGGATAAAGTTTTGAAGGACTTCAATATAATGGAGAAAGCTGAAGGCACTGGAAAGGGCACTTTTGTAGATTTTAACGATGTTCGTGTTAATGGTAGCTCTCTGGAGATCCACCTGTACTGGTCAGGGAAAGGGACTACTGCAATTCCTAGTAGAGGTGTATATGGGCCTCTTATATCTGCTATTTCAGTGACACCAAGTAAGTATATCTTCAACTTTGAAACACTATTTCTACCTTGTCATGAGACTGATCATATCCTTCTTTTTAGACTTTGATCCTCATACGGGACTCTCTGTTGGAGCTATTGTTGGCATTGTGGTTGCTTCATGTGCGTTCCTTCTGTTGATCCTGGTTGTACTCCGAATGAAAGGTTACCTTGGTGGGAAAGACCTTGAAGATAAAGGTGATAATGACACTCCTGGAATTTTTCAAATGAAATTCTTCTCTTGGTTCCATTTGATAGCTAATGCATTTTAGGTTTACCACTTTGAAAAAAGGACAGATGTTTTGAGCATTTTTGTGTGATATTGGTAAAACATTTTTTGGTTAAATCATATGCTAGTTTTCTGTAGAGAACACAGACTTCACATTTGTAGAGGAACAGCTGGAAAATTGGCCTTCTGATTGGCATCTTCTCTCAAAACTAATAAAGATTGGAAGTTTTCATAATACTTGAGCATCTCTCATCATGCGATGATTGTGTATGTCTTCATATGATTGTCACAAGTGTATCTTACAGCTCATAAACAGGCCTATGTTGGCATATAGGTATTTTATTGTCCGTTACTGATTACTTATAAGCTAGATGCTGCCTTTAGTAGGAGTAGTCTGTCTTTTAAGGATTCATTAGCTCATACAATTTGAACTTTGTCGATTGGTATAAAAGACAATATAGTTGCAGAAATTGAAATTATGTGACGTTGGTGTCTGCAGAAAAAAAATGAAATGGTGATCTCGTTTTAACAACATTATCGGCGAGAAATAGGAAGTACTATAATTTACACTTCGATGATTTTTTTGCAGCTGTTTTCTGATATATTTTCAATTTCTGGTATTCTGTTTCCCATCCTTGTTACAGAACTTCGAGCACTCGAGTTACAAACAGGTTATTTCAGCTTGAGACAGATCAAAGCTGCAACCGGTAACTTTGACCCTGCAAACAAAATTGGCGAAGGAGGATTCGGGCCAGTTTACAAGGGAGTCCTGCCAGAGGGTGTTGTAATCGCTGTTAAGCAGCTCTCTTCCAAATCAAAGCAAGGAAATCGTGAATTTGTCAACGAGATAGGCATGATATCTGCCTTACAACACCCAAATCTTGTCAGGCTCTTTGGCTGTTGTATAGAAGGAAACCAGTTGTTGCTAATATATGAATACATGGAAAACAATAGTCTTGCACGTGCACTATTCGGTAATTTCTTCATTATCCTCTTTCTGTACCGTTTCATGTATCCTGAGAATGGTTTATACTTAAGCGACTCACTTTTTCAGTCTCTCGGTATTTAGGTCGTGAGGACCAGCGGTTAAAACTAGACTGGCCAACAAGGAAAAAGATATGCTTAGGGATTGCAAGGGGCTTAGCTTATCTTCATGAGGAATCACGGTTGAAAATTGTTCACAGAGACATTAAGGCCACCAATGTGCTGCTTGATAAGGATCTCAATGCTAAGATATCAGACTTTGGATTGGCCAAGCTTGATGAAGAGGAGAACACCCATATCAGCACACGAATTGCTGGAACAATGTGAGTTTTCCCCCCACTCCCTCCTCTCCCATACGGCTCTTTATATTTACCCATTCCGCATTTAGTAGTAACACAATGAGCACAAATGTAGTTACTTTTTCACTTCAACGGGCTTGTGTGAAATTGATAGTCATGTGGATGTCAGTGGAATGAATTTAGCCATCTTTGTTGCAAAATATGTTCTTCGGAGGATGGAAATGACTTTTAAAGTAGAAATCGACATTTTCATAGCTTGGAAGGAAAACTAACCGTGAACCCCTATTGGGTTAACTACTTGCTGAATTTTTCTTACATTGTTTCAGAGGATATATGGCTCCTGAATATGCCATGAGGGGTTACTTAACAGATAAAGCAGACGTTTACAGCTTTGGAATCGTTGCATTAGAGATTGTCAGCGGGAAAAGCAACACGAATTACAGGCCAAAGGAGGAGTTCGTTTACCTTCTTGACTGGGTAAGATATACTCACCTCAATTCTGTGTTGATTGCTTAGCTCTTGTTCTACTGCACGCACTAGAGATTCTTGTTGTTCCTCTTAGTATATGTATGACTTCAACTGTGCCCGTTAAAAAATAAAAAAACTTAAACATATACATGAAACAACGGCATCAGTTCCCACATAAATAAACACAACCACAGACATAAATTCAGTTGAAAAAAATGAAGTTCCAACCTGTATGGTACTATACATTAGGCGGAAGTTTTTTTTAAGTAATGCGTAAGGAAACAAGCGCATGAGCTGCAGTGGTTTTATTGATGTTTACTGTGAGGGGGGAGGTTGTGCATCCAAAACTTTGTAGAGTACTACTCAGAAAACTGGAGGAGAAAAAAAACCTCAACTGAAAATCTCGGTTATCAAGGGTAACAGTATGAACCCGCATTGTTTTTTGTTCATACGAATGAATACATGCTGTGCAGCCTGCGCTGCCACAATATATTCTGAATCCTAGGTTCGTAGAGTCGCAGACTAACCTTATGTTTCTACGTAATTTGCTATCCTAATGTGCTAAAACTGCTAACTTTTACATGCGATATACTAAATCTAGTCCTCTTTTTTTCTGCTTGAATTTGATAGGCATATGTCCTACAAGAGCAAGGAAGCCTTTTAGAACTCGTGGACCCCATTCTCGGTTCACACTACCCAGAAGAAGAAGTCATGCGCATGTTAAACATAGCTCTCTTGTGCACAAATCCATCTCCTACACTCAGGCCATTAATGTCATCTGTGGTTAGCATGCTTGAAGGAAAAAGTCCTATACAAGCGCCACTGATTAAACGCGGTTTGCCAAATGAGGACTTAAGGTTTAAAGCCTTTGAGAGGATATCACAGGACAGCCATTCCCACATCTCCACTTCTGCATTCTCTGTGGATAGTCAAGTGCAGAGAAGCATGTCAATGGATGGGCCGTGGATCGATTCTTCGGTTTCTATTACGAGTAAGAACGAGGTCAGGGATCGTTCTTCATCGAGCAAGCTTCTTCCGGATCTTTATGATGTGAATTTAGAGTTATAATTGGTCTATATAATGGATGCATAAATACCAAGGTTTGATGTTCTTGTTACATTTCATTCTATATTTTTTGGTTAGGCTTGATGCTGATTCTTTCGTAAATGATATTTATCACGCTGGTTTAGATTAGACAGACATGAATTGGTACGGCTTGCGTAATAAGGAAATGGTTTGAATTCCATCCGGTCTTGTTGTAAAAGGATTGCTTCTTCTTACCAATAAGTTTCAGACAGTCTCTTCAATTTCATGAATAAAATGTGTGCGCGCACGTGTTTTCGATGATTAAACACATCTTTTACTCGAACTTTGGATCCATCTCACATCAATAACTCGACCCCTACCATGTGTCGGTCACTTCAGGCAAGTTTCTTTTGAGGTAACACCAAGTATGGCTCGTAATAATGTACCTTCTGGAGCATACGACGATTCTTTCACCGCCTGAGGCGTTAAGTTCACCGAGAATGCTCAATTAGTTGTCAGCCAACCCTCTAATTTTTGGCCTAACAAATAGATGTTTTGTGTTGCCGTCGGTTGGAGTTGGTTTTATGAATCTATTAGTCATTCTACCCAGGGAAGAAAAGCTATTTTAGGGCTTGATATTGTGCCAAAATCCAGACATGCATTCATCCTAACCTTGAACAAGGCATTGCATGATGATCCGACGGTAAAAAAAAAGTGTTCTTTTAGAAAAATTGTGAAGCTGATGAAAGTGTGTTGTGGGTGCACAAAGATGCATTAAGTTCATTCGTGTGTAATGTATAAGGTGTTTGGGTTTTGTGAAGTCTGATTAAGTTTAATTTTCATTTCGTTGACTATTCGGGTTTGACTTGCCGGGTCAAGTCGTAGGAGCTCATGTAATTGATGTAATTGGTGCTGTAAATCTTAGGCTACATATATACACGATCCGTAGCCGATGTAACTTACCTTACTCCATTCCTCATTCAATGCATAATGAAAATTTGTGTGAGCCATGAATATATCGAACTACACAGAAGAACTGCATAAAATTTTGTTCCATACATTTTCTAATTGTTTTCTTGATTGTTCTCCGCGCATTGTGCATGCGTATGATTGGTCCAACCACGGGAGCTCCACTGAGGAAAAAAAAAGAGTTTTCCAGCAAGAAACAAATTGGATTGCCGTATCCTGCAATCTAGGGGTGGGTGCCAAATACAATAGCTATTGAAGCTGGTGTTGAGATGTGTGAGCTTATCCTGTCCCCTCACCAATATATAGATCATGCAATCCTAGCCGTTGAATCCCACACCATTCCTATTGGATGACGCAACACCCAATCCCAACCGTCCATTTTCAATAATCTCATTCACCATCCCAAGGAAATTGAAAAAACAGTTGTGCCACGTTGCCATTTCCCTCCTATAAACTCCCTTTTCCCGTTATTTTTCTCTCCTACCAAACACTGTTCCATTGCAACTATCCTCAGCATGGATGACTCCAAAAATCACCAAACCATTCCATTCATCCCCGGTGACCATCGGTTGATCCGGAACTCAAGCGAATTCCTCGGGTTTGATCGCGAGAACTACGTGAATTCGCGGAAGTTTCTTATCAAGACGGTGAAAAACGTCCTGCTTTTCGGAGCTGACAAAGTGTTGATGGCTCGAAAAAGTAAATCTTTTCGTAACATAGTGTTTGTCGATAATGATGGCGATGATAACATCGACAAATTCCTTCACAATGAGGAGTTTGTTGACGCGTCAAAAGTGGTGTCGAAAGGGTACAATCAAGCTCCTCTCAATCTCATGTCTTTCTTTGCAATTCTAGTCCTCAGATCAATTGGATTCCAAATCAATCTATTCACTGCCTTTCTCACCCTACCCATTCGGCTGTCCTACACCACAATCACGTTTTTCCTATTCCCATTCCAAACACTTGAAAAAATTCGAGCCGATTTGACAAAAAGGGTCTTAAAATTGTGGGCTGATTTTTACTTGTCTATTGCTTCCTATATACTTTCTCGGCTCAAAGCACAGAAAAGGGTGCTGAATTTGGCTATAAGGTTGGGCTGGGCCTTTTTCTGTTCCGTCTATGTCTTTTTCGTGCTTTTCGGATTGCTTGTGACGGGATTTTTACTAGGCGGTTTTGCTATGAGCCGCCTAGTGGAAAAACCAATGGAGATGACAGAGGCGATAAATTTTGACTACACGAAAGAAAGTCCGGCTGCTTTTGTACCCATTGTGTCATATCCCGGTCCAGCCGTTTCGTCTGGCTTGATCTCAAGAGAGAGTGTGGAAAGTGTGGAGAGTGTGGAGAGTGCTAAAGTTGTGCGTGCCATTCCTTACAATCACAAGCTGCGGCTTACTCTTTCTTTGACATTGCCTGAATCAGAGTATAACAGGAAACTTGGGGTTTTCCAGGTACTGTCTTGTCAAGTTTCACATTTCTGGCACACTGAGCAACTTCACAATTGTTTCCATTTTGGGTCTTCTGTTTCAAAATTTTGAGAAAATAGAAAACTTGTTTGACGAACTATTTCCGCAAAATTTGCCTGAAAAACAACTCACTTCCGAAGAAACGCCTAAAAGATGTTCCCACGATAGGAGTTGTACTGCAAGGCGGCCTTGATTTTTTGAAGTTCGCATAAAAGAACCATGTGTTGCTGAACTACTTATTGTAATTGTTGACGTTTCCAAAATTCAAATCCTCCTTCTAAAAAACGTTTCAAAATTTCTAGAACTAAGCCAATCTCCTATGAACACCGTTTGACACCTTGTCCTTCAGAAATACCTGAAACAATTGATCAAAAAGTACAAAAAATTTCTGATACGTCTCTTGCACAAGAATGAAAACGATGAGTGTTTTGGAGCCCTTTTTTTTCGTTATTTCTGTTACTAAAAACACGAAAACGAAAACGAAGAAAATGGAAGCATGCCTCACCTAAGGACTTTCCATTCTTCTCATGTATGTGAAGGTTAGGGTGGAGTTCCTATCCGCGAGCGGTAGAGCCACCGCGAGTTCAACTCACCCGTGCATGCTCCGCTTCAAAAGCCACCCCATCCACCTTCTCGAAACGGCGTTCAAAGCTGCGCCCCTCATGACCGGTTTCCAATCCGAATCCCAGACTCTCGACATCAAAATAAGTGATTTCACGGAAGGGCATGAGCCAACAGCCTGCTTGAAAGTGGTGCTAGAGCAGAGAGCAGGGTACCAAAGTGGTGCAGGGATTCCTCAACTCTACACCGCGTCCATCGCCCTTGAATCCGAGCTTCCTCAGTTGAAGAAGATTGTTTGGTGTTGGAGGAGAACTGTTTTTGTTTGGATCAGTGTCATGATGTACTTGACGGAGGTGGTGGTCGTTCTGGTTTTGTTTAGAGCTGTCGTTATGGCCAGAGGCAAGAGAGAGGCCAAAGGCTGTGGTGGTGCCAAAAGGGATTCTTCTGCTTCTCATGGGAACAGAATCTCGTGGTGAAAAGGTATTTGAAGAAAGAAAGTTTTTGGGTGCAAAATATAGGGTATTTAGCGCATTCGAGTGGTCCAAACGTATTTTGGAAGGTCAGAATTTGAGAGAGAGAGAAAGAGGAGAGAGGGTGTTCGCCTAACGAGAAGAGAGAGTGTTCGGATCTGGGCCGTCCAAAATATGTTTGGATAGCTTGGATGCGCTCCAAACACTATGTGTCTCATACACTATTCGCACCCAAAAACTTTTCAAGAAGTATGTTTGGAGGAAGAGAAAAGTGGCCTTGGAATCTAGAGTAATAACTATTCGGTAGTCCCGGAGCATTCCAGCACCGTACACGTATATTTATATGGGGTCCATACACTTATTCGTGGACTTTTACGAGAATTTTTGGTGCTGAAGTGTCCTAGGGCACCACCATGTGGCTGTGCTCTGGAAGCACTGAATAATTGAACTAGAATATATGCATCTATTTTTAGCACATTCTCAGTTTTCTTAATTTGTTTATGGCATTGCAACTCCCTTGTACCAACTAATCATTTTAAGGAAATGAAGACCACCACCATGGAATTAGCATGAATTGCTAACATCAATAAAACTTGTGGTGTGCGAGGGTGCGTGAGAAGGAGAGAGATTAATTTACATTTTGTAACAAGTGCGTTAAAAATACATGAGATAGTGTGAATAAAAGATGTAAATCTCTTGTTGACGCACTCGCTCTAAGATGTAAAAAATACATGAGATATACATCTTGTAGCGAGTGCGTCAAAAATACTTATTTGAACTTTTTTCGTCTGATATCTTTGATGTATTGGGCAGCCTCTCGTCATATTCATGAGAAAGAGTGAATAAAAGATCAAAAAAGTATTTACAGTCGTTTAACTATTCAAAACAAATTCAAATAAAAAGATTGATGAATTATTCTAGCAATTCTCATGCTTTTTTTTAATGTATTTTGTTTTGGAGCCTCTAATTTCAAATGTCTATTATTTTCTCTTTGAAATATTCACCTAAGATGACCAAAAAATTAAAGTGAAACAAAAGAGAGTGAATTTTTTTATAACGAATAAAAGTAGACTGCACCAAGCAAGAAATCTCCCTGGGACTATGATCAGAAAGTTAACGCCACCGCCACCGCTCAAAATTCATTGCACCTCTCACTGCTCTCAATCTTACCATCCAAACTTTTGGACGGTCCTGAAAGAGTTTTTTTTTTTTTTTTTTAAATCTGAACCATTGATTACCAAAACGGATGGTGAGATATTGAGCAGTAAAACAGTTGCCTTTGGAATTTATAAAACGTCTTGAGTTAGTATTTTTATTGTTACCTAACTGCATTAGATGGAAAGAGGCCAATGCTCGATCAGTTACCAAAGGATCAGGTCACATAATCCTTCCCTAATACTCTCCGCGGTCAAGTTCAATTTTCTTCTTCCGCTCTGATTCTCAATCATTGTTCTCATAAATTTTAATTTCTTCGTGTGGTATGAAATGAGACCCACTGCGATTTCACTTTACGATTCAAGTCGTTTATTTTGTAGGCAATGTGTACTTCAATCATGCTAAAAAATCAACTCGATCAACCACCGGTATTCACCTGAACAAAACATGATTGTATGTTTCTCTTATGACCGATGTGACCGTTTAGTAAACGAGCCGAGCTCGAGCTTGAGTTTTTGGCTCGTTTGGTTCCACTCGGCTCGTTTTACAAAAGCTCGGCTCATTAAAAGATGCTCGTTTAGTAAATGACTAAGCTCGACTCAAGCTCAAATTTTTGACTCGTTTAGTAAACAAACCAAGCTCGAGCTCGAAAAAGCTCGACTCTGCTCTTTTACAGTCCTAGGTCCACCATTGGTGGTTATAATGGACATTCGTGTTGACTCTTTTGAGTCTCTAGACTCGATTCTTTCTCTCCTAGCGCATGGTCTCCGATAAAGTTTTATTTTCGATCATTATTCTTATTTATTTATCTATTTTTATCCGCTCATTATTCGGAAAAAGGAAAAAAAAAACAAAACAAAACCATAGCTCACGTAGCTTAGTACAATAGTAGTACTTTCTTTTCTCACAATCCAAACAAAGCCTTAAAAATTCTCTCCCCGTATAAAACCCCCGATGATTGTTGCTTCTTTTGCCAAATAGAAATTCCCCCCTCTCTCCCTCAAGACATTCTTCTTCATCGTAATCCATAACAATCGCCCCTTCTATCTCTTAAAAAAAAAGGAAAAAAAAACAATCGCCCCTTCTTTAGTATGTCGATTGCTTGTCGTCTGGTCTTTTATTGAAGGTTTTCCGCTCGCACAAAACTTCGTCGATGGACGCCAAAATGGTTTACCCTAAGATTGATCTCGACGACTACCAGCCCAATTTCCTCTCTCATGCGGTAAACCGATTTCTTCTCTCTCTCTATATATACTTTTAGTTTAATTATATGAGGAAAAACAGAGAACCATTTATTTGATCGATACGTGGAAAATTAAAATTTTGGAGCTTTGATATGTAAACATACGGATATTTATTACTTTTGTAGTGTTTATACCACCTTCAAGTTCTTTTAAGATTGTGT
This sequence comes from Rhododendron vialii, assembly GCF_030253575.1. Lineage (NCBI taxonomy): Eukaryota > Viridiplantae > Streptophyta > Magnoliopsida > Ericales > Ericaceae > Rhododendron > Rhododendron vialii. The sequence goes on from NC_080562.1 coordinate 37,253,544, forward strand.
TTTCCAAACTCTTTGTGGGCCCAGTCACGCGGGGGTTTGTCCCGGCTTTTATCGGACTCCCTGCACTAGTGGACGGTGGGATTGGGTCATGGGGATTAGTTGGGGTGCACATGAGCTGGTCTGGACATGCTGAGTTATAAAAAAAGAAAGTGTTCTTCGAACTTTTGGAAGAGGAAGAACGGATTTTTATTTGATGCAGGCCTTAGAAAAGAGTACTTGAAATGAGTGTATGTGTTTATCTATTTCTGGATAGGAGCGAATTTAGAGGTATCTGCCGCAGAAATTGAAGTTTAAAATTGTGTACTATGGCCGTTTTGTTGAAGCCCACATGAATATTTGTTCAATGATTAGGGTTTTATGTGTGAGAGAAAACGAACACCCAATCTGGAATTGCTGTTCGTAGGAGTGATGAGATCGATTGCCAATTAGTTGTAGAATTAAAATATTGTTGATTTGTGTAAAGTGTAAACATATTCAACTATGAGAACCTAGAAGCAAAGGTGATGGACAACTATTTGTAAGAATGTGTGTGTGGACACCCTCGACAACTGGTGGTTGGAGAATGTACTTGTTATGTATTGGGAAGCTAGTTTCAATTATCATACTAAAATTGTGGTTCTCTCTTCTTCTTCTTTTTTTCTCTAGCGAAAGCTAGTAATATTAGAAGAGTTAGATTAGCACCTTGGAAGAGAGTTGAACTCCTGACCTCCGCTCTCCTAGCACCTAAGTGCACCCCCTGATGCCATTGGGCCAACGGCCTCTTGGCTAAATTTGTGGTTCTCTTGTAAGCTCATTTCATTCTCTTCTTTGGTACCAGGACAACATTCAGGGAAATAAACCCTTTAGTCTGTTACAATTGGTCAACTAATGTGTAATGCTTCTTTTTATTTTTTCCTTCTGTTCTTCATATTGATTCTTGAAAGTATCAGACTATCAGTCTATGCTTGCCTTTTATTTCTCCAACTTGGAGATTTGTTTGTCGATGTCCTCTTCAGTTGACTTGGATATGATGTAACTTGATCAATATATATACACTAGTGCAAAGATGATTGAAGGGACACTAGATATTTCTCCCTCCATTCCTAAGTTATATTTCATTTTAGGAGTTCAAGTGGGAATTAAAAGCATGAAAAACTCAGGGAGGTTACATAAGGATATCATTAATCACAGAACCACTACAAAAAACATAGTTTAGACTTCAGAGAGTTTACAGAATTATGTACTTCTGACTGTTTAAATGGGATAGCTCTTGTGGGATGTTCTAGTATGGGAAAAGGGACTATCACTTTCGAAACCACTGATTCTTCATATTGACTTGTATTGCCTCGGTGCTGGTGCACAGGTTTCTGGAGGTGTCGAGGAACCCAGTGAAGGAAGTTTTTTAGCGGCAACAAGTGATCTGGGGAACCAAGAAAAGACACTGTTGAGTGATGATGAAACCAAGACACATCAATGCACTATGGTGGGGGATGATGTGAAGAATGACTCTGGCCATGATAGCATTGACAAATATGTTTGTTATGATTCACCAGTTTTTGAAGAAACCGGGGTTTGGATACCTGTTTCCGTCCCACCAATGTCAGAAACTGAACGCGAAGAATGGAACAGGGGCTTCTGCTTGGCTGGGGCCTACTTCCCGGATAGTGAGATGGGCTGGAGTCAGTTTGGTGGAGCAGAGAAGGAGATGACTCTATGGGATGTGGTTCGTGATATGCTACTTGTGGCCCGTGGGAAAGTGAATGCTATTGCATCAGGTGATGTGCATGGGTGCACGATTTCTTGGTTATCAAGTCATTTACTTGAGCAAGCTTGGAAAGAGATGGCTCAGACCCTAACGGAAGCTAATATTGGTAACATAAAGGAAATCATCGAATCTGAGCCACCAAGATGGTTGGCTGATAGTGCCGCTTCTGCGTGCATGTTGTGTAATGTACGTTTTCATCCAATCATGTGCTCTAGGCACCATTGCCGGTTTTGTGGAGGAATTTTCTGTAATCAGTGTTCCAAGGGAAGGAGCTTGTTGCCCGCCAAGTTTCGCTCAGGGGACCCACAACGAGTTTGTGATGTGTGCTGTGTGAGGCTTGAATCAGTCCAGTCACACTTGATGGACCAAGTAAGTCGTGCTGCTCAGTTGCCAACGCAAGATCTGACAGACCTGAGTACATTGAGATCATGGCTTAATTTTCCATGGGGTCAGTCAATGGAGTATGAAATTTATAAGGCTACAAATACCATTCGAGGTTATAATAAGGTAAATTCTCGTTCTTTGATAGCTTTTCAAAGAAAATTTATTGTACATTTCATTGGAAGTATTAGGGGAATAAAAGTCAATGGCTTGAGTTTTAGGAATCACATACAGTTTGATTTTGCACCTTGTAGCCTTCTCTTTGAGTAACTCTATGGCACAAGCTTTCCTAGCTGTTAGAGCCTGTTACAAGTACGTTATTCTTACTCAGCTGCTGCACCTGCACCGGGTACAGTTTTCTGTTCCGTCTGCTGCTAGAGTTTTACAACTCGATAGATTCTATATGCTTGTTACTTTGCTTAAATATGTTGCTGCAGTTCCTCTCTACAGAGAAAAGAGGATACAAGTACTCAGATTACGAAGGTTAATGTTCGTATGGTTCGTCGCATAACTCAACCCTTCTTTTTCAGGTTGGCTACTTAACACCTGAAAAATCCATACCAGATGCTATCTTAAAGCAAGCAAAAGGCCTTGCAATTCTTACTGTTGCAAAGGTTGGTGTGATGGTCACCTACAACATTGGAACAGGGCTTGTTGTTGCTCGTAGACAAGATGGATCTTGGTCCCCGCCGTCTGCCATTTCTTCCTTCGGCATTGGCTGGGGAGCTCAGGTGAAATATGTCATAGTTTACACTTACTATTAAAGTTCCAAAACCTCAGCTCATTACAGGAAAATGTGTTTTTCATGTATTGCTACTTGCTTTTGTCTGTCATTACACTGTTTTCCTAACAATTTACGGAGAAACTTCTTTTTCTTGGAGAGCTCTTATGCCATATTTTATCTTGGCCACATAGACAGTGGTAACGATCAAATGGCCTTCTTAGCGGAAGTAGTTAAGATTCTTTTTTGTTTCTAACAACTCAATTTTAAATGTGAATAACGTATAATTCTGTCTTATTTATCTGTGTGTTGGTGTGTCTGTGTGCAAGTGCAAGTGCAAGTGCAAGTGCAATTACAATTACATTCTGGGTTTTGTTCCCAGCACTCACTTTTTATTGGCTTTTTTGCTTGGCAATTCCGCATTGAAGCTATCCCTTCCAAACCAAGATGTAGGTAGAGGATTGGGACTTTGGGTGTCATCTGCGTGTCTCTTTGGCATCACTAGTTGAATGATTTTTATTGTTATGCTGTTTGGACAAGCTTTTCGGACTTTGTTCCGTCTAATGTTTCCTATTCTCCAATACCTTTGCATTCTACATGATTCATGTTCCAGCCATATCGTTCCACATTTAGCTGAACTTGGGACATCTTCCATTTCCGTCTATGCCATGCTTAGAGTCTTGTGTTTCACTCGTCCCAGAGAAAGGAGAAGGGTCATTCGTTAGGTAGCATGACAGCTAAGCACATAAAAAAACTGTCGGATCCTTTATAAGATGAATCCATATATCCCTCGACACAAGGATTACTTTGGTTTGGTTTGGGACACCTTCCAATGTCATTGTAATTTGGTGCATCATTCACATCCCTTTTCCATGACTAAGCAAAATAGGAAAATATTGAATATTTCCAAACAACATCTTACAGTTGAGTTTTGGATCCTCAATAGATTCCCTGCGGAAGTTACACTAAGTTCCAGACATACAAGTGTGTACAATTGATATGAGCTCAATAACTGGAATAAAGGATTGGTTGTGCTTCTGAAGTCTTTACATCTCTTGTATGTTTGCAATTTCGCATAATTTAGTTTCATCTGCAGATGCACATCTTGGGCATACTATGCATGTTTTCATTTCCATTCTCAACTCATCTATGCTTCGGAACTTAAACAGGCTGGAGGGGAAGTAACAGACTTCATAATTGTGTTGAGGACAAGTAAAGCGGTGGAGACATTTAGTGGAAATGTGCATTTCTCAGTTGGAGCAGGTTTAAGTGCTGCTGTTGGCATTGTTGGAAGGGCTGCTGAAGCAGATATCCGTGCAGGTGACGGGGGTTATGCTGCTTGCTATACATACAGCTGCAGTAAAGGTACACTTATATTTGTTCCCTTCTTTTTCGCATTAGCTCCTGTTACCATAAAAGATTCACTGCTGTGATGTATACTTGCATCTTGTTGATGGTGCAATAGTACCAACTGCAGTTTGGCAATAAGCCAATAACCCAAGTCGTCGACATAGATTGTACTTCTTGCATGCTTAATTGCCTTTGATGTGCCACTAGCTTGTGGGAGATTTTTGCGTGTGTAGTGGGTAAAGAATTAAAGATGCATCATGCATGGCGTGGGCTAGTTTTTTTCCCTTTGTCCTAGTAGCTACGTACTTTCTCCTTCTAATTCCACGTCATACTGAAGGATTCTTTTTCCTTGGGCACAAAAACTCATAAGAAATACACTTTGAAGACTACTTGCGAGTTGATTATAAGGGTATGTTTGATCCCATCAGAAAAAAGGTACGAATTTGCAAATTTATGTTGCAAGATATGTATCTTGGTTTCATATTGTTTTAAAGGACTTGTGATGCCTGACTAGTTTGTGTGGTCATCTGTTTGCATGCTTCTGCTGCTTTGGTTATTTGTTTTTGCGCCTCATGCTTTTCATTTAGAGCCTCTGTTTCCAAGTGCGCTAGTGTTTCTATGTTGCAGGATATGTATATTGGTTTCATCTGTTGCATGCTTCTGCTGCTATGGTTATTTGTTTTTGCGCCTCATGCTTTTCATTTGGAGCTTGTGTTTCTAAGCGCGCTAGTGTTTCTGTGAATGTCAGGGGCATTTGTTGGATGCTCGCTTGAAGGGAGCATTGTTACCACCCGCTCGCAAGAAAATTCCAGGTTCTATGGCAATCCATCCATTAAGGCATCTGATGTACTTCTTGGATCATTTCCTCGGCCTCCTGCAGCTGCCATTCTCTATCATGCACTTTCAGATTTGTACCAGAAACTTGATAGGTGATCCCGTAAGGAGGTTGGAGAGATGCCAAGTGTTCCGTTCGGTGTGGAGTTCAAATTCAGATGTCGATTCTATCGTCTCCTCTTCTATCTTATTACTATTATGATTCCGATTCTATTCTTTGTTCAAATACAATTGCAATTGGTAGCCTCCAGGTGGTTGTACAGCACGAAGAAAGTGAAGTAAATTGGGACACATACTCCCCCCCGTTGTACATATATTTATATGGAAAACAACTCTAAATTTCATTGTTGGGAAGGAAAGTTCTTCATTGAAATGGTGATTTCCAATTGGGTTCGTCGCTAATCCTTGGAACCCCGCTTTTTGCGCAAACAGAAATGATCTCTCTCTCTCTCTCTCAGTTTAAAGAAATCAAACTCAAATTAGTTAACTCGCCTGGTTAGTTTAAAGAAATCAAACTCAAATTAGTTAACTCGCCTGGTTATGATGTTTAAATATGAGCTGCTCGAGTGATTACTTAGATCGGCCGGCTTATAATGTTAAAATAATATGGGATGCTGGAGAACATTCATGATTGATTCCATTAAACTACGCTGGAGATTGACCCAAGTGATAAACCTGTAGCCTAGTTTGCACATACTTATCATGATTCCATTAAACTACGCTGGAGATTGACCCAAGTGATAAACCTGTAGCCTAGTTTGCACATGCTTATGAAGCTCGATAAATTTTCAGCCTACGATTGAACAATCAACTCAAACTCAGCCATTAAACATGTACTATTACGTTGCTTGCGAGACATAATGTACAATGGAGTCGAACAAGATCGACGCATATTAACGTACAAATGGCGTTGGGGAGAGCTGAAATGGCATTTTAATCAGCAAAATTTCATGCATCACTATTCAAACAGGGGGTTTTGTCCCAAAAAACAAAGTGTTGACAAGAGCCAACACCGTACCATTCCCATTTTGTGCCATTCCCATTTTGTGGGCTTTCGGTGCAAAGCTAGTGGGTGCACTGCACGGGTCCACCCGTCTCTGTCTGTTCAAAAAGTGCAACCTTTTTGTATGAAATCCCTCAAGGCAAAGTATCGGTAGAGTTGTGCTACCTACTCAAGACAAAGGAGTACATACTCCATGCACATATGGTTTTGGGACCCGTTTCGAGTCCCACAAATATGATCGGAGCCGCTTATTTGGTTTAAAATATTTTGTTTAGGGTCTCTGTAAAAAATCAGTTCAACAAGATACCGATAAGAGCCTTTACGAAACATCTAACTTTGTCCCAGAATGCTTCAAGTTTAGTGCAAATAGTATTGCAGCTATGTATGTCTAACGAAAGTGAATGAACAAATACTGTAATGATGACCAAAATGGACAATAGTTATATCAGTAGAAAGCACAGTATAATGCCAAAGTGTGTACAATGAATCCACCCTATCCCAATTCCAATTAAACCATTGAAATGCAGTCCAATTCACACTGTCAAATAGCATATTGCTTTCAAGGCAAATGAGGACTCAAAAGGGTGTGCCAAACCTCTCCTGTTTCTCAAAGATTTCAAGTTAAAATGTCTACCAAGAAGGATTAAATAGTTGAGAAATTAATCACCCCACGCCTCGAAGAACTGCATAGTATAATTTTAAAATAGAAAAGATGGGCAAGAGAGTTCAGCTTGACAGTCAACATTAGGAAACCTTCCATCTTTCCTCTTGACCATTTCTTCACCTGCAAATAAAGCACGAATTAATTGACAAGAAAAACGAAAATGCACTACAATATAATGAATCCAACATGAAAAATCCACTGCAACAAACCTGGTCTTTGAGCTCCCAAGAGTAAGCTCAAGATCATCCGAACCGCAGTCCTCATGAATCCTCTCTCCTTCCCACGGCTTCACCAACCCTGTTGTGTTGCTTCCAAAAGCAAATTCATCCGACATCGAAATCGCTTCACGCATTGGGACATCAGCAGTATGGTCAGCTCCCGCCGGAATGGCAGGAGAGCAGGTCCCGCTTTGCCCAGGCGTCCACATGCGGGAGCCACCACCCGGTGTAGCCCCAAATGGGTTTGAGGAGACAAGGCTGAATGTCGGAGACATGGGCCCGGAATGCGGGACCCGAATCCCAGAAAACCATTGGGAATTGTGAAGGATTTGGCGGCCAGGGCTCGGTGGGGTAGAAGAAGGAAGCAATGAGTAGTGAGAGCTGCTGCCCCAGCCCATGAGGGCACAAGAGTCATTCCGGTCAGTGTGGATTCGAGGGGTTCTCGCAGTTGGGGAGCTCAACGGAGGGGTGACAGGGGCGCTGATCGAACCACCACCATGGACGTGGAGATAGGGAAGCTTGGAGGAAGAGGGGGATGAAGAGGCGGAGGAGAGGTTCTTGAGCCAAGGGATGAGGGAACTGCCATCTAAATTTGGATTTACGGTGTAAGAGGACACTGGACTGGGAAAGGAAGAGGAGGCTGGGCTAGGGTTGTATGAAGCACCGGGACTTGGTTGGTAAGATGAACATGGGCTTGCTGATGCAGATCCACCTACCATGTCCATGAGTTCCACAGGCTTGCATCCCTACATGAAAGATAACATTAGTCTGAAAAAGAAAAACATGAATCTCATTAACAGTCCAGGCATCCGAGTATAACGAAATTCCAGAAGTAGTACTCACAGCATCAAAAGTTTAGCATGTTTGAGACTCGAATATGCAAACCTAACGTTATGATTGTGCTTCAAATGTGCTCTTTGCATGTCATAACCCTACTACATAAATTGCTTAGGGTACAACCATTCCCCTCCTTTGATCTTGGCAACCTACACAAGCCTTTATCATATGATCTCCTATTCTCCAAAACCACTCTCCACAATTTTAACAAATTGTCCATGATTTTTATGCATATTTTGTCGTGAATAAGGATCACCCTTAATCGCTGCCAATAAAATGATTTTGCTTGCATTACATTGCTCTGGGCATAACTAGTTATCAAAAACGAGTCCATCATCTCTTAGTGAGAAAGAAAGATAGCACCACCATGCACGCTCTAGCTATGGAATGACAATATATAATATGGCTGTGAAGCCCCAACTCAAGGTAGAAAATATGCAGCAGAACGTCATTCACAAGTCATGTTCCAGTTCATACATTCTACATAGAAAGGTAACTTCCTCTGGTTACATATTGGTGTTATCTGAAACATGGATGTATATTGTGTGTTTCTCAGTAAGAGAAATAACCAAGCTTATGTTTCTAAATTTTCTGAAAGTTGTAACCATAATGTCAACCATACTTTGTTACTATGAGCAGGTTTGGCTGATACCCAACAAGAAATTCACATCTCTGAGGGGTTGATTGATTGAATGTACTACGCATTATAGAGCTTCAATAATAGAACTGTACTAAGTTTTGACCACAAGGGCAAACGGAGAGGGGGTCACCAATTGGAAAGCCAAGCCGAAAATGGAAAAGAGGCACTTTTTTGTTTTGGAAAATTAAAAAGGACTTGTTGCAGCAATAAACAAAGTAAAGAGTCTAAAGACCACCCAAAAGATGTTGCACCAAATCCAGAGAGAGAGAGAGAGAGAGAGAGAGTGTGTGTGTTTCAGTCCTTTGATGCCTTTGTCCTTTTGTATCTAAAAATGACTAAAGCAGGCAATTGGGTTGAACGACAGGGGGCTATGCATGTGCTAGTCTCAGAGTGAAGTCATTGAGAGCTTTTTGAAAAAGGGAAGGGAATCTTGAAGAGAACAAAGAAAACAGAGAAACAAACAGAACAGTTTCAGGGTAAATCCCGAACCAGATCTAACGTACGCCGGGGAGGGTAAGAAAGCAGGATAAGAATCTAATCCCTGACCGCTAAAACAAAATCCCAACAAACACCACCTGTTAAGATGCGCCAATAACACAAGCACAATCAAGACTTTGTTTGGGAGAGCTAATATCCCTTCTTCTTCTTCTTCTTCTTTGCTTAACTTAATCACGAAAAATCTTTGTTTTTTTTTTTTTTTTTTGAGCAACTACCAAACATGGGGGGGGGGGGGGGGGGGGGCGGGGGGGTTATTTTAGCCACAAAATCACGTAAAAAATCACCCCCCAAAAAGCACGTAAATTAACCGAAAAGTTTAGCAAACAGTCCCAACTTTTTCTTTTTCCTTCACAGATTCATGAAGTAAAAAGAGTAGCCTAAAACAGCTTAGCTTAAGCTTGGCTTTCTTCCATCCCAAATACAGCCTACAGATCCGTTTGTTATCCGTAATTTATTTTGTTTTGTTAGCTTATTAGTAATAATTATGTAAGCAAATAAACAACCGTTACCAAACCATCCTGCCCATCTAACTGTCCTTCCTTATTTAAGTGGTTTGTTTATTTTAGTAGTAAAAAAGAACACAGGCAAAGGTAATTAGGTATGATTGCTGTCCGGCGCATTATAAGGTAATTAAGTATGATTACTGTCCGGCATTATAATGCCCCACCATATGACGCCCAGTATGGTTGGTGCTGCCAAATACAAATTGCTAAAATGCGCAACTGCAACAGCCCGCAGTAGAAAATGCTAACAAACATGCAAAGATCAGACCACTTCGCTCGCATTCTCAATCTCACTCTCACAAATTTAAGCAGTTTGAAATGTTCGTTGTAGTGGCGCAACGGCCGATGTAGCTGCGAGCTCCTTGGGTGTCTAAGTATCAACGACTGCTTGGGTCGTTTTAACTGCTATATGGGGGTTGCTAAACGAACAAAAGTACTCGAGATTGAGCTCGTTGTGTTATAAAACAAACATGAACATTTTTTAAAGCTCCATAAGATTCAAACCAAACTTGAACTAACTGCTACTTGGCTCGGGCAACTTACGACGTATAAAAATACAAGCTACCCGAAATCGGCTTGATTAAAGCTTGTTCATGATCTACTCGTTTCATAACTAAGCTAAAGCTCGAACATATTTTGATGCTCGCTCAAGTTTTGAGACCAAGTTTGAACATCCACCGGCTCAGCTCGTCCCGCTCGTTTATCATCCTAGTGCTATCGTGCGCCTCGACGGAAGCAAACAATAGCACAACGAGAGAATTGAAAAGTCGATTGAGAGAGAGAGAGAGAGAGGAGAGGTACCTTGCGATAGGTGGTGCCGTCGGTTTCGACGGCCCAGCCGGCCTCGTCGCAGAGGGCTTTGAGAACCTCGTTATTGTCACAGTGCTTGGGAAGCTTGTAGTTCCCGTACATCCTCAGCCCTGAAAAGATCTTCGCCGCGATCGCCCGCCTCCTCCTCTCCCTCTTCTTGTTGTTCTCTCTCTCCTTCCACGACGGCAGCCTCGCCCCCGTCGTCATTTCCCCTCTCTCTCTCTCTCTCTCTCTCTCTCTCTCTCTCTCTCTCTCTCTCTCTCTCTCTCTCTCTCTCTCTCTCTCTCTCTAACACAGTAGATCCTCAAACCGTGCTAAGAAAACACTCGATGAACAAATATGCTTCAGACTCCCCTGTATCTCTTTTTAACAAAATGATGAAAGGAAGTTCGAAGAAACAGCTAAGAGAAAGAGAAATTCAAGGTTTCTCTCGTAACCGAGCCAAACAAACAAGTTGGAGAAGCAAAAAAAAAAAAACTAGCAGAAGGAAATTCAGCTGGAAATTTTTGCTGAAGAATCAAATCAGAGGTGGTTGAATTGGAGTGTCTCGAGAAATCAGTGATCCCATAAGGCTTTCGTTGATCGGAGGATTCATCGTGTTTGGAAACTGAGAGTGAAACATGGCAAAGGGTTAAAAAGGCGTTCTTTCTTCTTTTTCCTATGATATGAGAATCGACGGAGTGGGGTGGGTGCCTAAATACATTGGGTTCTAAATAATTGCCCTCCTTTGGATGCCTTATTTACGAACTTTTTTTTTTTAACGAGGGCAAGAGGGTAAGTTTACCTACCAAACTCACTAGGCAATTGAACACTGTGTTTGGGAGCTTTTAGTTTTGGGATTGACCGAGACAGGATAATTAATTCTAAAAATTATGACGAAAAAATTGAACACAAAATATAAAAATAAGTAGCGTCGAAAAACTACCTGACCACAAATTTAGGGAGAACGAGGCTAAGTATGATTATAAAACAAAATAAACTTATCAAACACACATTTTCAATTGAACACAAAATATATTGTTTTGTAAATCAGCTACTCAAGCTCATTTCGTGTTTGATTCATAGAAACTCATTTAAAATTCACTCATTTCGTGTTTGATTCATAGAAACTCATTTAAAATTCATTCGTTTAGTAAATAAGTACATACATTTTTTTTCCCGGTAAATCATAAGTATATACATTTAAAATCATTAATTTTTTAAATCGATTCGTACAATTCCACAGTTCAACTGGTTCAACCGTGGTGGATAAGGGGGTCTCCGTAGTGCACAAACACAATACATTTTTTACGAATATCAATATATTTTTTTATCTTTTATTTTTCACCCTATGGATTAAAGTTAGCATTTTCTTGCTACTATTTCGTTTTTGTCAACCGATAGCCTACTGTTAAAGAGATAGGGAATTTTACATTGCTTTAGAAAACTCTGAAAAAGAGAAATGGTATTGTCAGAGTGGGACCGCTGGGTGGCGGGGAACGCGTGACTGGGGCGATTGGAGTGACGTCAGTTTACCACTTGGCAACAGTAAGAGCCTCGGCCAGCAACCGTTTTCTCACTCAGTAGACCGCGAGAAATTTATTTTCTCTCTCCCTCACCCCCCACCACTCGGACGCGGGGGCTCTGCTGCCCAGGGGTGGGCAGCAGCCCCTGCCCACACTCACACACACTCACACACGGCACCGTTTCGTTAAAGAAAAAAAAAAAACTCTTCCACTTGCAATTCTAAGGAGCAGAAACGTGATTATGAAAGCATTAGAGTTAAAATTTAATTATGTCTCTTTAAAATAATATGATCAGAATAATAAGATCTTCACGTCAATTCAAACGGATTGAAAATTGGAGCACTTAATTTTTTAATCATATTTTTTAATATATAAACGGTCTAAAAAATTAAGTGTGCCACTTTTTAATTCGTTTGAACAAGTACGAATATCTTATTATTCTAATCATATTATTTTAAAGAGATATAATTAATTTTTGTCTCTAGAACTCTCATAATTAAGTATCTGCTCTTTATTTAGGATCCTGTAGATCAGAAACGTGATTATGAGAGTCCTATAGACAAAAGTTAATTATATCTCTTTAAAATAATATGATTAGAATAATAAGATATTCGTACTTGTTCAAACGAATTAAAAAGTGGCACACATAATTTTTTAGACCGTTTATATATTAAAAAATATGATTAAAAAATTAAGTGCTCCAATTTTCAATCTGTTTGAATTGACGTGAAGATCTTATTATTCTGATCATATTATTCTAAAGAGACATAATTAAATTTTAACTCTAAGGCTCTCATAATCACGTTTCTGCTCCGTAGGATTGCAAGCGGAAGGGTTTTTTTTTTTTCTTTAACGAAACGGTGCCGTGTGTGAGTGTGTGTGAGTGTGGGCAGGGGCTGCTGCCCACCCCTGGGCAGCAGAGCCCCGCATCCCCACCACTCACTCCCCTATTTTTCTCGATGAAATTCAAATTCGGACCGTTTAAAATACGTTTGGATGATCGGGATCACCAACGAGATATTGCTTGTGTTGCATCTGCCCAGCACCCAAAAACTTCTCGCCGGACTGCAGGCTGCCCAATGAACAGCATTAGCCAAACAGAAAGTCTAAGGATCCCGACCAGGGGATTCCGACCGAATTCCCGATGCCTTTTCGGGCCCACTCCAGCTACCGGACGGCTGATCGGAGCCGACCAAAAATTCTATAAAAAAAAACCGAGTGGGTTTACGCAGAAATTGACTGCATCTGATGTGTGTAGGTAGCCGATCCAAACACTCTATTTTTTTATATACATAGCCGATCCAAACACTTCATTTTTTTTATACATATTGTATACAAAAAAATAGAGTGTTTGGATCGGCTACCTACACACATCGGATGCCGTTGATTTTTGCGAGAACCACTCATTTTTTTTTTTAGAATTTTTGGTCGGCTCCGATCAGCCGTCCGAGGGCTAGAGTGGGCCTGGCGAGACGTCGGGAATTCGGTCGGATCCCCCGGTCGGAACTGTAGCACTGCTCTTAGCCAAAGGACGATTATAACAAAAAAAAAAAAAGTATTAGCCAAAGCATAAACATTAGCACGTGTCGGAAATTCGGCGCACGTGGCTAGTTGAGTGAGAGTTCGCATTGAGTGGGGGGAGGACGCGATGACGTGGAGTCATACTTGCTCCTTTCACGTGACCCCAACACAGACTGGCCAATGGAGATACTACTCAAAAAGATGTGGAATTGGGGATGATAATGTGCAGTGGTGTGCGCAATATTGTGTTACGTACTTTTGAGCCGTCAGATTATACATCCGACGGCTTAGATCTTATCTTGACAATGAACGACTCTTGATCGTTGATTGTCGATATGAGATCTGAGCTTTCGGATGCACAATCCGACAACTCGAAGCTACGCAACACGGTATTGTGCACCTCACTGCACAATACCAATCCGAAGTCCGGTTATTAGCCAATCTAGTTGTACCTTTTACCTTTCAAGAGAACATTTGCTTTGAGTCTTTCAAGAGAACATTTGCTTCCAGTTTATAGAGAGCCATCAAACTCTTTTTAATTGTTTACACACTAATTTTTATATTAACCTTTTATTGATGCATATAATATTGAAAATAAAAAAAAAACGGAGAGAAAAGTAATGCTAGTACTTTGGTGACCTTTTTTTTGATCGGCAATACTTTGGTGACTTGACTACCAAGATTTGAATACCGTGTTATGTGTCAATAAAAAATTTGGGTGGAACGTGCTATATATGTCATGGAGTGGAGCGCATTCTATTGATACAATAGCGACACATCACATGATATCCAAAATACAGTACTTAAATGTCATCACAAACTGATTTTAAACAATTAATCTTATCGTGTCCGACTCTAAAAAAGTTGATTACATCTACTCATAAGAGGGAGTCTAAAAAAGTTGATTACACCTACTCATAAAAGGTAACGCGAAACTAATTAAGAGGGAACAAATTTGTAAGGCTCAGGTTTTGACCACCACATCAGCCTCTCCAAATTTTTGTTTACGAACAATATGAACATCTTGCCGAAAAAAAAGTGGAATGGGCGGGCGAAATTACGTGAGAGAAAGAACCTCTTGGGGAACCCTGTTAAAGCATCCAACTCCAAACCAATTGGCAAAAAGTGGAGAGGCTGCCCAAGCTCATATACTAGTTTTGGAGGAGATATTTAACCGATGTGGGACAAATCCCAATAGGAGGACAGAATAGCACTACTTAGTGAGACGAAGCAGAGAGCCCGTTGCGCGTTGTTTTTGTTTGACCGTCTTCTTTCTAGTTGCATGCTCCCTCTGGCCGTCCGGTCCGAGGATGGCTCGCGGTTCTAGAGCATGTTGGAGGATTAGGCGGCGACGACATAAACATCTATTGGCACAAGTTTAGGTGGTCAAGATTCAAGAATGAGTAGTATATTTCCTCCAAAGAGCTATCAACTCTTGAGGAGTTAGTTTATATGAAGTTTGCCTGGTTTTGATCGTCCCTTTCCCACCCCGTCCTAATGAAGTATGGGATTGGGCCCAAAATAAAATAAATAAAGTGCATTTAACCTAGCATGGACACTTTGAGTTATTTAAAAAAAAGTGTACACATACAACATGGTTCTAGCAAAACACAGTACTGTGTTTTTTAAGGGGAAATGATTTTGGCACTCTATTTTTTTTGTTAACGGCACTCCTTTTAATACACCTGCAAGGGAGTGCCGTTAATCAAAAAAAAAAAAAAAGATAGTGCCAAAATCAACAACATGTTTTAAGTAGAAACAACTACTAAAACTGACAGCTGTTTAAAATAATGTACTCAATAACATACTCCCCCTCTGTCTTATATGATTGATATATAACATCAGCTTGTAGGCAGTTGCGACGAGTACTGGACTTTCGCTCAATGAAGTCGCCCCAAATTTTTTAGCACAAGCAAAAGAATATACTCCTAGGTTTGTATGACGTAAAAATATATTATTCACTTCTAATTAATGTAGTTCAATGTTTTCAATTTAATTAATCGATCGTCTTCCTAACTTGGATTAATTGTTTACTCCGGCCAAAAGAATCTTAAAATGACCCATCATATTTTCCTGCTCAAATGGAAATCTAGACGGACGCTGATTGTTGGAGTGCAAAATACCATATCTATTAAGCCTTTGACAACAATTCAATATTCAGATTTTGATGACATAAATTCTTTGAAATTGTCTCTCCCCCAACATCTTTTGCTCCTAATAATCTACTCTTATATACTCCTTGACATATTCAAGAGAAGAAAAGAAAAGCACTTTAAGGCACAAAAACCAGTAGAGCATGTTCAAAGGACATAACATTTAACGAATGGGGAGTGTTCACACGCATATGTATATGAGGATATTTATATACGCCTATATACAAAGAGGTAGAATCCAATGAGGGGTGTTCAACGATCGGAAACTCGGACTTAGTTTGACAAGGCACAGGTTCAGGTTCTCGTAGTTCCTCATTGGTGCTACACATTCTCCTAACACAACCCGCACGAGGCGGGATTTTAACTTCGATACGAACACAAGTACGATGTGGTCTATTACAGATTAATGGTGCGGTGTGACGGAATAGGCCGACAGGTTACCACCAAAAAGAGAGAGATCAGGTGGGTGGGGGAAAGTGGGGACCAGGCCAAGAGTCTGAGAGACCATCTTCGTTTACGCAGTGGGAATGAATGATGATCACATCACATGCAGCCTGATATGCCCTCCACCCACGAGACATTATCATCTCCCAATTGCCCCCACCGTATACTCTTTTTGATGCCTCAATCCCAAGGAACAAAAGACAAGACAAAAATTATCACAGCTCAATTTGACCACACTAACCTTGGATACCTCCCCCACATTCCCCAAAATTATGAGAGCTTTTTTGTCTGTTGAATCTGAAATGGAAGTCCACAAACCTGAAAGAACCATAGTGATGAGACAGACGCTACCAATTTCACAGGGGAAATGCTAGTAATAGCCCGTTAGACTGTCAATAGGGTAGAAAAAAGAAATTAAAAAAGCAGTTTCGTGTGTATTATTTTTTTCTTATTGAGCTGTCAATAAGTATAACCGATTTTGCGGTTGGACGAGGACAGTAATAGCCCGATAGACTGTCAATAAGGTAGGAAAAAGAAATAAAAAAGGCAGTTTTGTGTGTATTCTTTTTGCCTTATTGAGCTGTCAATAAGCATAACCGATTTTGCGGTTGGACGAGGACATTAAGAAAATAACAAAAAAATGCAAAGAAAAATGATTGTCCAAGTGGAAGTGGACCTATTCTAATCATGGGGCACCTATTGGCATCCATATGCATAGAAAGTGGATAAAGTGGATAAAAGAAAGAAAAGTGATTTGTCCAACTATCATGAATGCCAATGGGCAGAGACCCACACACACACTGACCAGTCCCCAGCTATCACATTGCTGATCCCCAAACAAGTAGGGTCCAGATTACTGGGCAACTCTCCCAGGATTGTGTGCAAAAATAGTCCGGATCAATTTAGGAATGTACATGGATTAGATTTGATTTGATTAGGTACAGTGGCGGAGGCAGAATTTTAGGCCGAGGGGAGCCGACTTATGTGAAATATTGGTACTCAATATACACGGTAGCTTATGTAGTACGTTGATACAATTTATATATAATAATACTGTCATTTTTCGGTCGACAATTGCAATGCCCATGTGTGTTTTATTTTCGTCTTTGAAAGATATTGAAAAAAATAACATGACAATGTAAAATAACTTTGATTTTTGACTAGATCGAATCAAACTTATTTTGGTTTCTGTAGATTTCCATAGCAATCATACAAAACAATAATTAAATCACATATAATATTTATAAAAAATTCCAAAGTGGGTGGTGGGGGTCCTCGGGCCCTTGTACAGCTCCGCCCCTAATTGGGTAGGACAGGTTAAGGTTTTACTTTTACTTTACTCCAAGGATTTTGGGGGAATCAAGTTGGATTATAGGCGTGTTTCAAAATTTCACCCACAAAGAATGACCCGCTGAAAATATATCTTCTACCCCAGTACCCGCACATCCTCTCAACCCCACGAATTTTCGTACGGGCCGGCTCGGGGTTGGGTCGGTTGGATTAGAATTTTTTTTTTTTTTGGAACATCTCTAATGATCTTAAAAAAAGGCCCAAGGTGCATACTGTTAAAAATTGATATGTCCCAAGCTCAGCATGTTTCTGTTGCGTTCTGAATAATGCTCATTTCATTTGGACCTCGTTGCCTCTGAAAAACCCAATGGGTTAGTCAAACAATCATAAGATTGGGTCTTAAATCTTACTAATACACATACTGCAGTCTGGTCCCAAATACTATCGACATCCCAGACAACCATGTGGTATATACTAAGGATCATTTCTTCATCGGCCGGAACAATGCACCAGAAATCAACAAGCTAGCGGAATACCTCAATTGAATATGCCACATGTGGAAGAGGAAAAAAAATTTCCATCCAAAACAATTATCTTCGATAGAAAGTACTACTACTATTCTTCTTTTTATACGTGTAGACAATGCCATGAAATATATATGTGTAGACAATGCCATGGAGAACTGATTACGATCTTGAACGATGGAATCTCTTTCGACAAAGTATTTCAGTAACCAAAGTATTTACAAAGTTTACTAACCGAGGAATGCTTTTAACACAACACTTTGCACAACATGCTCATGTGGCACTGTTTCATTCGTAATTGAATGAAGTACTATTTTACAACATGCTTTGCTTATTGTAGTGCAAAATTTTTTATTAATAGACTTTTCCTTTCTAAACTTCCTATCCATGATGAGCTTACACATGTTTCAGCAAGAAATGTGACCAACAGCCCAACCATCACTCATTTATGCAAACCAAAACAGCCCCTCTCTGGCATCATTTTCAGAAGAGTTCAAGAAGAAGAACATACATATACATTTGACCATCGCAGTGTCTCTCCCTCATTTACCCATCACGGCATTCCTAGACTGCTAGTTAAACTAGCTAGCACGAAAGACAAATCAATATAGTAGCCCCAAAACCAGCAAACTGATTCAGGAAAACGGGAGTCTCTCAACAAGAATGCAGCTTAAAGGCACCTCATTCTTTATTTGTATCTCTAGTACTGTGTTAAGTTCCTGAATTCTAACACTGGAAAGTGGAATCCAACAAAAGGCCCCATGCAAGAGTTTGAGTAAGGTTACCATTCCATACAATTTCATTCACAAAAGTACATAATGGTGTAAGGATGTATTGACTGTAATGACCCGGATCCTCAGGTACCACGACCACTTAAGACATAACAAAATTGGATGTTTTACGCCACCAACTCGGTATGAAGAACAAACAATTACTAAAAAGCCATGCCCACTTCCTTTAATATTTACATAACTTTTCGTATACAGTACTTTCCGCATACCCTTCCCTCTTCAACTTACCTTCTCCCCCTTTCTCTCATCTTGGCCTTCCTTCCTCTTATACTCCTTGTTACCTTCTCTCTAACAAATCAATACAGTAAGGATATCTCTCAATATTCTGCAAAATATGTCGGGTATTACATTGACTGTGTAGGTTACTACTATATAACAATAGGAAGGAAAAGTGTATGTGACTTTAAATTGTCTATTCCAAGTGTATACATCTCGCAAAGTTTATCATAGATAGATGTGGATGAGACTGCAGGAAGCATAACAGGGGAGTTGAAACTTTCAGCTAGAAGATTTGGACCAACTGTTTCTACCTGAGGAACCGAAAGAAGTGCCAAAAGGACATCCAAACAGGTCCAGCCTTTTCAAGTCACTGGCTCACAAGTCACAACCATTTGTACATCCATAACATCAGTCCATAAGCTGATCAAAAAATGTAAAGGTTCATAAGAGTTGAAGGAGCAACTAGATGGAGTGATACTACTCAAGTGAAGTTTGGAATCATATATTAGTTTTCTATCTTTAGATTACCAATTGGAGAATCACCAAGGCCTTTCAGCTAATCATGAATGCCCATGTCATTCCCACTATTAGAATTATAGCATATTTGGTAATTCCCATCAAGGTTAAAGTAGCCAACACCCCTGGGATTATGAGTCACTTTCATTTTAGACCAACGGTATCCATTTCCTTGTGGAGAGATAACCATGGAATCTCACTTTCGGCGTCTTTCTACGCTCAGAGGTCCAGGATTCTCTTTTATGATCAGTGCTCATTTCCTTAGTCTTCCATTTATCCGCCATTGCTTGCACCAAATTCCATCGTCACTCACGCTAAGAAGTTCTACTTCTGTTGTGCTTATGATACAGAAACAAAAGCATCGCAAGAGCAAGTATTTCAATGCCCTCGAATCACAGAGAGAGGTCAATCACTTCAATTTCAAATACCATTTCAAATGTTGCCTCGTGTCAATAAGGAAGAACAAACTAATAGACCTCGCAACATGGAGGAGAACCATGTGTTTTTTCCCTTGCAATTTAGCGTTAATTGTAGATTAGTCATCACGCTGATAATTTTTTCTTTCTCGGTTTGAGTAAGATAGTGCAACAAAAAGAAGCTCAAAAATCTTCAAACACGAAAATGGGGACCAAATTCGAAAGAAAACAAACCAAGACAAAGTACTACTAAGAAGATAGATGATCGACCACTAAAATTGCTAACCTAGAACAAGTTAATATTACTAGCAATTAAATTACATAACCAAGAAGACAACAACAAACAAGATGCGACCAAGATGAGTGTAACTGAAATGAGAACGTTGTGATTAACGTGCAGTAAGACTTTGCGAAATAGAATTAGAAAAGAAAACCTTCACGGGATGGTAAGATTAGCACCGACACAAGATAAGACAAGAGGCAATAAATAAAGACGGTTTGAACATATCTATCGCACTAGTTAGGAAGAGTAATAATATAGTTATGGTAGAAGGTGGCATTAAGGGGGAGAGGGAGACCAAAGTTGATAAATACGACTACGGAGAATCTTCATAGATGAAAACAAAAACATGAGATTATGAACAGATCAATTGTAGGCGAATTGTTCTCACTCTACAGTTTCTTCGTTATCCTTGCCGGACTGCTCAACCGTGAACAATGCAAATCAGAGAGAGAGAGAGAGAGAGAGAATGAGGGGACCACGAGTGCATGTAAAGCCAACATTTTTTACAGAAAAAGGCTGTATAATTGGGAATTTGGGACCACTCACATCTTGAATTACTCCCCCACTAATTAGGACAAAATTAGCGGACCAAAGCATAAACTAATCAAAAACTTTCTCTACTACTAATGGTGTTCGTGTGGTAAACCGGGGATTTTGGGTGTCAATTAAGGAGGAAGCTATGGTACACAGGCTATACCGTATGTCTAAATTATGACAATTTGTGATTTTCATTATGCCGATTTTTGGTTTTTGAATGCATATTTATGATTCTAGTTACGACTTGTACATTAAAATTTACCGGTTGAACAGGTCATTAGCAGGTTACCCATAATTAAAAAATATTGTTATTATGTAACCATAATTATTCGTACCGAAATCCATAATATTTATACCCTAACCAAATATATGCGTACAATATCAAAAATTAAATAATGTTACTCACAAATGTTATAACAATACCATAAATTGGCATTATCTTACCACAATGAATCGTACCAAATTTTTTTTGACTCGTATGATATTCCGTAACAAAATCAAAATATGTCGTACCAGAATCAACCATTGTTACACTCAAGCCAAAAATATTTGTAAAATGCCACAAATTTTATAAAATATCCACAATTATATGACAACACCTAAAATTGTCATTTTCTTAACACAAGGTGTCGTATCAAAAGAAAATATATTTAAATATCACAAATTATATAACAAAACATAATTATTATGACAATACCATAAATTGACGTTTTCTTACCACAATGTGTCGTACCAAATGAAATTAATTAAAATATTCCATAATAACACATGTCTAAAATACCACAAATTTAATAATATAATCAAATTTGTTATGACAACACCATAAATTGACGATTTCATACCCACAACGTGTCGTATAAAAAAATTCAATCAAAATATTCAATTAACGAGTTATAATCAACAAAATATCATACCACAAATTCAGTAATATAACCAAAGTTGTTATGACAACACCATAAATTGGCGTTTTCATACCCACAACGTGTCGTATAAAAAAAATTCAATTGAAATGCTCAGTTAACGATAGTTATTATTAACAAAATACCATACCGCAAATTCAATAATATAACCAAATTTGTTATGACAACACCATAAATTGACGTTTTCATACCCACAACGTGTCGTATAAAAAAATTCAATCAGAATATTCAATTAACGATAGTTATAATCAACAAAATTTCATACCACAAATTTAGTAATATAACCAAATTTGTTATGACAACACCATAAATTGGCATTTTCATACCCACGTGTCGTATAAAAAAAATTCAATCGGAATGTTCAGTAAACGATAATTATAATTGGCAAAATACATACCACTAATTATTTTCAATTCCCGCCACATTAGTTTTTAAAATTTTAAAATTTTCACCATATTATCTTAATTTTCGATTCCCTCCATACTATTTTTTCAAATTCTTATTTGTCCCTACACAATACCTCAATAATTTAAACTAAAAATGAAGTTCTCGCACAAAATTTTCATCCAAGAAATTCACCAAAAAGTAAGTACTATACCCAAATTTTTTAATATAACTACAATTTCCTCTCAAAATATTGTCTAAATCAAATTATTTCTCCTCAAAATTTAATTCAAAAAATCAAAATTCCTTCGTGGAAAAATGAGAGGTCACTAAAAAAATAATTATCCTACTGTCTCAAATGCATACGCTTTCGACACTAAAATGGAATACAAAAAAATAAGTGTGAATATCAAAAAATAGATTGTGAAAATTACTCCCCTTTTTGTAATTGGTGAAATTAATTACATTAATACCCAATCTTATTAATATTCAGGGCGATGCACTTAACAATTGGCACTATATATTTGACACATGGATCGGTGTCAAACCTTCACCCTATGCATACCAATCAAAATTTAATGACAGCCCTTGGAACTAGGTCGTGGAAGTAAAATTTAAATAATTTTCTAAGTTTATTGTCATTGTACTTTCTTTCAAAAAAAATTATTATAGTCAACATATTGATTTACACCAATGACATAGGCTATAATATGACCTACAAGTGTAGGCCCAGTACTAGGACGGAGGCATTTGAGGTTTCTGTCTTCTCAAATTTTTAGCCTGAAAATAAAGTCCATACATACAAAAAAATATTATATAACTAATAGCCTTTAGAATTACAAATTCTAAATTGTGTACCATAGTGATAAAGTGTTGGAATTTGGACATTTATCTAAAAGATCTGGGGTTCATGTCTTACACCCTTCGTTCCTATTTTTTTTAAAAGAATGTTGTTATTTTTTAGGATAAATTACATAGTTAGTCCTTAAATTTTCATACTTCAACAAATCTCGTCGTTCAATTTCAATACAACATTAAAATATAATAATGCACCATCTGAGCCCCACACAAGGTGTTTTTTTTATTTTATTTTTTATTTTATCAAAATCGTCTATCTTTTACATAATATTAAATAAGTCATTCGTACTAAGAATAAAGTTGATGGCTTATAGTTAGACATTTAATTGGATGGAAAATATCATTCTATTATTCAATTTGTGTGCCGATGATGAAGCTTTCTAAACCTGATTGAGACACAAATTTACGTAGGTGACTTAATCAACAAATATAAAAAATTCAACGGATTTGATTGTTATTATTGTGTCACAGTCGCATGGCTACATTACATTCAACTATAACAGAGGACTAAGTTTCATACCAAATACTATAAATTGACTGTACAGTCTAAATGTCGTTAGTGAGTGTATTTTTAAAATGATCAATCAGGACTGTTAGGATGTTAAGTTATATAATATTTAATTTGTGATATTTTAGACATGTATCTTGCTTGGGTATAATAATTATTGATTATGCTACGATATATTTTGGTCGTGTATCTAGTATCTTTTGATCGATTTCTTTTGGTACGACACATTGTGGTAAGAAAGTGTCAATTTTTTGTGTTGTCATAACAATTGTGGTTATGTTATATAATTTGTAGTATTTTACACATGAGGGAGAGGGAGAGAAAGTCAAGGAGGAGTGAAAAACCTGTTACCTGCTGAGCCATTTTTTTATTTTATAAATTGATTTAATAAATGGATGGTCCGAATTATTTACTTTGAAATCCAAGAATTTAAAATCATAATGCATACGGTACACTCCCTAATAAGGGGTGTGTACCATAGGACTACCCGTCAATTAAACCATAATCCATTTGCATAAGAAAAGTGGGTAACAATCGACTAATTACCTTGGTTCTTCTTCGACTGTAGGATTCTTCTTCCTCTGAAAACCCTAGCAATGTCGATCCATTTCCTCTCCAAAACCCTCTTCTGCTAAAAACCACCAAATCAAAAATTATGATCACTGAACCAGCATCCAGATTGAAGTTTGGCTCTGACCCAGATCAAAGATTTTCCTATTTTAAACAAATTATAGAGATGAACACATACAGAGAGAGAATTGCACTCGCATTTTGCACTGTAGCACAGGATTTCGGAAATGGGTTAAGATTCGGTGTTTCACACTTTATTTTTTCCGATATCCCGCAGTAGAAATGTGTTGGGAAAATACATCAATCGATATTCAACGAATTCAATTTTTTTTTCTTGATTGATTCACTCGTGAGTTCTAAAAACTAAACAGAACCGATCATCGAAACACGTCTGTGAAGACATACAAAACGAGTGCCAAATGCAGAAATCCGTTTTGGAAACCAATCGCAACTTGAAAATGCGAAGTTAATATCAACCCCAGATGGTTTCAGATTCAGTGTTTCACACTTCTTTTTTCCAATACTCCACGATATAAATCTGTACTGTAAACATATCAGTCGATATTTGATGAATTTAATTTTTTTCCCCGATTGATTTAATCATTAACTTATAGAAATTAAACAGTTTCGATTTTAAAAAGATGTCCGGAAAAGAAGTAAAAAATGGGTCTCAAATGTAGAAATCCGTATAGGAAGTAAATCGTAACTTGAATATGCGAAGTTAATATCCATTCGAACACGCACCTTGTAGATGCGAGTTTTTCTTTTGAAAGCAGATTGCATTTTGAGGACGCCTGAGTGACGGCACCGTTACGTTACTTAGGATTAATGCGAGCAACCGAACTCCCATTTTTGCTGTGTTTTTTTGTAATCTTAACTGTTTTGTGGGCTATTTTTTATTTTTGCCAAAATATTAGGAGGTTCCATTGAGAGGAGAAACAGTACATCAAAAAGAGCAAAATCCCCACAACACATGCAATGGCCGAATCAAGCCACAAAGGAGAGGCCAACAAGAAAGCACCCCACTCCCACACACAAACCTTTTGGGCACAATATTCGTTGCAGAAAAATCGCAAAACCAAACCAATAAAAAACTCCGAAGGGTGGAAACAGCTCCATCAGGGTAGGAAACCAAAAAAACAAACGCCGCAGGAATATATTCATGAAGTTTTAGGAAGCCTTTTAGAATTCACATTTCCGCATAGGGACACACGGACACAGATACTATACCGACAAGACAATTTTAAAATAGTTGCTCTAAAAAAGTCAGCTTGGCCTTCTTCATTTTTTTAATTTTTATTCAAAAATAATAATAAATCAAATCTCGCCTTTGTAGAATAGGTAATAAACCCTAGAAAGTAAATTACTCCTTTGTTAGTATATTTGTTTTCCCAAATTCAAGCGATCAAAACCTAGAATCCATGCATGCTATGGCAGTGCAAAGAAAATTATTTTCCCAGAGCCCAACTTTTTCCCATTCCCCGTGTTTGGCAGGTAATCAACTCCTTGTGTTGGTTTGGCATGGTACTTCTCTATCTTCCATTTTAACAACTTCTCTTCTCTTAAAATATCAGATGTAGCCCTTCAATTAAGGTGAAATTAAGATAGAAACAACATAAGTACTACTTAAGAATTTGTTCCCTGTTTAGCAAAATAAAAAAGAAGGAATTTGTTCCCTCTATAAGCTCTTAAGTTCGAAATCTCTGAGGCGATATCAATTCATTTGGAGTCAATCCATACAGATCACGTAAGTGGCGGTAGGATTGGGGCTCCAAAGATTAGTCGATGTGCAGATAAACTGGTTCACCGGAGTAGGGCCCCCTCGACTGGGACAGCACGTTGCTATCCCTTGAAGGGAACAACAGCTCCCCCCAATCCGTACTCCACTATATAAATCTGTTCTCTAAACATATCAATCGATATTCGATGAATTTAATTTTTTTCCGAATGAATTTAACCAGTGAGTATATTAAACAGTTTTGATTATCAAAAGACGTCCGGAAAGACGTACAAAACAGGTCTCAAATGAAGAAATCCGTTTAGGAAAGAAAGAAATCGCGACTTGAACATGCGAAGTAAGACGTATGAATGCATTTTAAAACTGCTATGTACAATGGAACTCGATATTTCCATCATTGGCGTAAAGGTTTTCATAGTGTTTTTTGGTTGTGTATTTTTGTAATTTTAACTGTTAGGCTAATTTGAATTAGGCTATATTTTAGATGTTCCCATTACTATTAGGAAAGATATACCTATGGTATGAATTAGTTCAGAAATATATTAGGAAGTCTTTTAGGGTTTACATTCCGCATAAAGGTCAAACACGAATACAAACAGGGTAATTTTAAAGTACTTTCCCTAAAGCAAGCCAATTTGGCCTCTCTTTTTTATCTTTATTTATTCAATAAAATTTCAAACCTCACCTTTGTAGTATGGGTAAACCCAAGACAGTAACTATTACTCCAAATCTCACCTTTTGTAGGATAGCTGTATAGGATTGCTGTTGAAAACTTCATAAACAATACTCATATTTTTCTAGAACAAAAAAGAAGGTTGATCCACTAATTATGGACAAATCTAACAGTTCATAAACCGGATCAGTCGGCGGGGAGTCTTCAATACATGCCAAAAAAAAACCAATATATAAAACCATCGTGATTATAGATCAACAACGAACAAACCCAAAACACGAAACTCTGCACCCACATCAGTCATACGCTCATACCAAACAACATGCAAACCCCACCGATGAATACAAATTCGTTAAAAACACCAAAAAAGAGGGCAAACCTTTCGAGGAAGAGCAAGAGCCTAGAAAAGGGAAAGAACTTTTGGTTTCGAAGAGAGAGAGAGAGGCTCTCTACTGATACAACACCAAAGCACCGAAACCTGTAGCAAATAACGCAACACACTACCACCACCAGCGAGGAAGACGAAGAAGACAACAATCCACTCCTCAACCCAACAACTCATATTCAAACCCAGGCTTTAGGGAGGCGTACGAAGGAAACGTGGCTATCCCATGTCCACGGGGAAAAGTGTAGCTTTAAAGCCATATGAGGAAAATGCAGTGGTTAGGCCCAACAAGCCAAAAGCGCGTGGTAGGCTATTGCTTATAGGAGAAGACAATTTTGCCCCCCGCATTTGTCCTTGAGGTTTTCTAGACCAGGGATACAATTGGGAAAATTGGGTAAAAAATTGGCAAGCGGTCCAATTGCTTTTAATAACGTTCCTAGTTTTTTAAAGCTTTAGATAGACACCAGCTCCCGACCAACAGTGTCTAATTTTGGAAAAAACAGGGATTTCCTCTAATTATGGAGCAGTTATACTGAAGGACGGAGATACAATCCCAATGCTAAACCTTGTCCAATAATGCAATAGTGAGATATCCATGACATGTACACTTTACAAACTTGAATCATTGTAGCCGTCAAAGATGTATACCTCGTCGCATCCCTTCCTGCAGTCATGAACATAGAGAAACTGAGAAACCAAAGTCATAAAACTAATATGGACACACCTAGAAGCAATTTGGAAGGGGCTTACCCGGCCTTCCCGCAATAAGTGGGACTGTAGTTGAAAATAAGATTATCGAGCACTTTTCAAGTAGGTGGTCTGTTCGATGACTTCCTAACCTCACTGCAGGAGATCAATGAATAAATACAAATAAGAAGCTAACGTTTATATTTACAGTTTTCATGATTACGCCACCTTTCCCCATTTGTGTGGGATCTTGATAAGATCAAAGGCCAAAGCAAAATGGTTTCTCAAAATTCCACAAACGATGTAATCTGGTTGAAGCACCCATAGAGCAAATGCTAAGAAAAAAGTTCAGTATGGTCAGATAATTAAAGACAGTTCTTGCCTATTAAAAAAGAAGGGACAATTCAGACGAAATACACTTTTAGAGATCTTGATTTGGCTGGCTAATTTAGCTGAGATGCGCGTGGAATTTTCTCAGGTTGATTTATGTCTTGATAGAGTTGTCGCTTCCCTGCGTTTGTTTGTTAAGAGTTTTTTCCTGCGGCTTATTGAGATTGCAAATATTTCGTGGTATCTAGGAGCACAGGGTGAATTACAAAGCTTATGGTGTTTTGCCCGTTGGTGTCGAAGAGAATTTCCAATCAATGGTTTGTTTTGTTGGCGCGGTGTTTGCAAGCGTATTCCCTATTTACTATTTGATCAATGTTTGAAGACAAGGTTGCTAACCAGTTGGGATACAAATTGCTTATTTACTTCAGTGTTTTGGTAGATTGGTTTTGTTTTGGAGGTGTATTCTTGCGATAGCGACTTTTGTGTTTAGAGGCCATATATGATGACCCTTAATCTTTGTGTTTGATTAAAGTGATTGGAATCTAGGGCTCTCTGGATTAAGGCTGTAACTTAGTCTCAGGAATGTGATTCTGTGGTTGGTAATGCGTATTTGTAAAAGAATCGGGCCAATGTGAACAGTTTTCAGTATAAACTTGGAGTCAATTATGAGAGAGCACTGAACAAATAGGTTTATGGTCTCAAACTATGTAAATAATGAAACAAGTTGCATGTGTTTGAATTACGATCAAAGACGCAAATTCCATTCCATAAATGAATTAGCACCTCTTATGAAATATGGTGCCGCAGATTTAGGCCTTCCAGTATTTGCTTCATTTCGCATCAAATGTCACCATATTGTCACCATATTCCGATCTTAAAACAACACCACTTCAAATTTTTTTATTGAGCACGTAATTCGTGCGGATCACGTAGCCCGACACTAGTACAGAGAAACGAGAAAATTCAAGAAACAAGAGTTCTCCGTGGGAGGGAAAAATGATTCAGGATTCCATTTGGTTTGGCAGCCAGCCAAACGCTCAAGCAATTCAAGTCAACCAAAAAGGCATGGAGAAATGTACAAGCAAAAGTAAAAAGGTCAGGATTTTATTGAGTGGCATTATGACAACCTCATATTGGTTCGTGGCTTAGCAGCTTCCAATGTTTCCCCTTAACGCCATGTAGCATTTCCCATAAAATTCAGTAGACAAATCGCTGCTACAACGGAAACAGCATTGACAACTTAGGTATCTCCACAATCAAAAGCCATTAGAGCATCCACATTGTAATAAGCAAATGAGTTTAGATAATCAAACTTTACAACAATATTCAAAAAATACCTCACATTGTAATAAGCAAAGTTACAAGTCTTTTAGTAAATAATTAAATTTCACTCATTCTATAACCAAACTTAACAACTTTTATCAATAACCAAAACTCAATAATCAAACTTAATAACCAAACTCAAAACTCAATAACTCAAAAACACCTAACATTGGAATAGTCTCATCGAGACAAATAATTTGGTGTGATCAGGTGCATAATTGAAATTCGTTTGTGATTGAAAAAATGTGCATTTTGTATTGTGGGGGGTGTTTTGGTTAGGAATGCAAAAAAACTAATGTGGAGGTAGAGGTTGTTAAGTTTAATTATGAGCTAAATGGATAATCAAATGCTGACGTGGCACATTTTGATTATTAGTTTTGATTATTACCATTGCGGATGCTCTTACAATGGTGAAAGTTGTATTTCAGAAGCATAATCATTTAACATAATATAGTCAACACAACAAACCCAGTCCCAACATGCACCGTTCAACATACGTTTCAAACCTTAAAGCAAAAACTTAAAAGCATGCCCCTTTTAAGTATGATCTCCAAGAACATAATATTCACATACATCGCAGGATCTCCAGCCGTCCAGTGCAGTATAATAACGGATGTCCTGTAAAAAAAACAACGGTAGTGTCTTCAAAACACGATAGTTGATCTTGAGAAAAAGTCTAAAGAAACACTATGCATGAGGTAAAAAGCTAGTTGAGATATAGTTCATCAGGTAAAAACACTATGCAGAGATTCAGAGCAATCCAACGTTTAAAAGAAAAGAAAAATCTAAATAAATAAAGTACCTTCTCCTTCATGCAAGAGGAGACCACAGTGACACCAGGAACAGAAGCCACTATCAGTAGGAAATCCTCGGGAGAAGCAACCGACTTATCCTCAGCCTGGAAAAAGATTAGGTTATCAATACAATTATCCCTTGTCTTGAAGAAATATACCCTGAGGATTTTGGTGAACTGGTACGATGTGTCCTGCATTTTAAAAAACCGACAGAAAGAAAGAGAAGTTAATTAAAGAGGAGTAAAAGAAGAAAGAATCTTATTAATGAAACAAAAGCGGAAACCACATACATATTCCCGGTTGTAAGACTTAAGACCAATCTTTGCCATATCCTCATAAACCTTCGAAGCAGGATAGAGAGACTTTTCAACCCAACATGGTTCATATAATCTATCGCCGATAGGACCAATGGGAGGAATGTCCCCAAAATCAAACCCCTGAACATCGATAAAGTTAAGACTCGAGATGTAAATTGCAAGATAGGTTAAATCAAGGAGAGAAGTATGATGAGTATGAACCAAATAGGGTTCACATCCACAGAAACTCTCCCTCCCCTCCTCTTTAAGAAGGAACACACCTCATGGACCACACATAATTTCTCTCTCTCTCTCTCTCTCTCTCTCTCTCTCTCTCTCTCTCTCTCTCTCTCTCTCTCACACACACACACACACACACACACACACACACACAAAGACATTTGAGTAATGCTTGTAGGATAGACAAACATACACGTCTCTTCCTGATGCGCCTATTTTCTTCCCTCAGCAGTTGCTGCCTCTCCACTTGCTGCTGCTTGGATGCAGAACTTTCCTTCTGTTTACCATCGCCATCATTCTGGACAGATCTCTTCCTCTTCTTCCTCTTCTGCAACAATAAATTATAACACTAATAAATGAAAGCATAAATAAACACTACAATCAAGTCAGGTCATCAACAAAAATAGGCAGTAAAAGCTACTGGTTGGTTTGCGGAGGAGGGACTGCTTGGAGTTAGAGACAACCAAAATTAATACTTGAGATGTATATTGCAAGATAGATTAATTGAAGTAGAGAAGTATGATTAGTATGAACCAAACAGGGTTCACATCCACACAGACTCTCCCTCCCTAAGAAGGAACACACACCTAATGGACCAGACATAATTCCAAAGCACGCTCACACACCTTTCAATTCTCAAAGTGTTAGAAATGAAACCTCTTGGGTTTGGGATCTCTCTCTCTCTCTCTCACACACACACACACACAGACATTTGGAGTAATGCATGGACAAACATACACATCTCTCTCTCTCTCTCTCTCTCTCTCTCTCTCTCTCTCTCTCTCTCACACACACACACACACACACACATACACACACACAAAGACATTGGAGTAATGCAAGGACAAACATACACATCTCTCCTTGATGCGCCTATTTTCTTTCCTCAGCAGGTGCTGCCTCTCCACCTGCTGCTGCTTGAATGCAGAACTTTCCTTCTGTTTACCATCGCCATCATTCTGGGCAGATCTCTTCCTCTTCTTCAAACTGTCACCGCCTTCCAGCACCGCCACGTCCAAACCCTTTATGAAAAGTGGACAATACAACAAAAAATTATAACACTAACAAATGAAAGCATAAATAAACACTACAAAGAAAAGTAAACAAATAAGATCGTCTTTACGATATTTACTTCATTGGAACAAATTTAGTAGTATAGTTTCTCTATCTTTACAGGCTTATACTGTCAATAGTGCCAAGGTGGTTTTCATAAATATAAAATAATAATAAAAAAACCCCACAAAACAGGCAGTTTAAAGGGTATGGAAATTATTGCACTTCTTGTGACAGAAGCCTCCAAGAACCTTACATCCATTGCCCTCCAGGATGCAAGGTTTTTTCTTATTTCAATATTTTTTGCTTACAGTGCAAAAATTGTTACGCTACATTAATATCCCTTGTGCAATATAAACTAAGAGCATATGAGCAAATTATCAATCGTAAAGGTTTCTGAATAGAATTATGCCACTATTATTTCTTGAAACATACAGAACCATTCTAACTATTCTAACTGAAGTCCATTCTTGAATTTTGCATACTATGATGTGCATAAGTTATTAATAATGTTTGCCGTGAATATAAACTGATATATGAAAAGAATTTTGTTCTTCAGAAAAGAATTAATCCATAAATAGGACTTATAGATAAACAAAAATCATGCCACAAGCTCGATTCATGTTGGCACATTTCATTCAAACACTATTCGTTCATCCTATAGACATGCTACACCTAAACATATTGTGAACATCTCTCCCCCTCTCTCTCTCTCTCACACACACATATGAAGACATTGGAGTAATGCATGTAGGATAGACAAACATACACGGCTCCCCTGGATGCTCCTGATTTCTTCCTTCTCCAGCTGCTGATGCTGGTTGAATGCGATCATTTTGAGGCCCGAAGGTGATGGTCTAGTTTTCTTCTGCTTACCATTGCCATCATTCTGGGCAGATATCATCCTCTTCATCAAACTGTCACTGCTGTCCGGCGCAGCCACGTCCAAACCCTAACAATTGTGCAGATGAATGAAAGCGTAAAAAACCAGCAGAAGCAAAATCCGAGATAAACAAACAAAATTGGGCCAGATAAGTCAAAGGCTTACGAATGAAATCTGAAAATCCCTGGGGAAACAAAATAGGAGGAGGAACCGCTTGGGTTCCAAATCCACAAACAAATCGAGAGAAAAAAGGATATGAACATCCAATAGATCCGCTCACTGATTTTGCAATTGCCAATACGGATAGTAGTATTGGGAAAGGATGGGGGTTTTGGGGGGGATCTAGGAAGGAAGGAAGGAGGAGGGATCTAGTCTAGCAAGAAATACTAACCACATAGGGTAGCTAGGGATAACGACGAATTCCATTACATGACACTACGGTGGCTGGTTTTGAGACGGCCGCCGTGATATTCGATTTTTTTTTGAAACAGGACAATCACTTAATATAATTCTTTCTGTTCTTTGAAACCATAACCTTGGACAAGACCACAAATAACAGAAACTTTAAGAACACATAAAAACAACGGTCACTAAATAGGTATTCATGGATTAAGCATCCATGACAATCTTGATCTCGGCCAAACTTTTAATTTGTGCTCTGACCTTCTCATGTGTCCTTAGAGCATCTCGAGTCTTGACGTATTTTAAGACTCAAATTTAAAAATGGGGCAAAAATCACAAAAATCTCTCTCCAATCTTTGACCCAAACCCTTCCGCATTTTGGGTTTTACCCATTTTTTTGCCCAAATCTGAGACAACTTTTTCCTTGACTCATTTCTCCAACGGCTAGTTAGAGAGAGAGAGAAAGAGGGAGATGTGTAAAATTTGAGTTTGATGGTTGGAGATGTGTCTACCCAAAATTTGACTCAAATTTGAGAAAAAATATGGGTGAAGGCTGAAGATGCTCTTAGCGTCTCCACAAAAACAACTATTACTAAATACGTAATGATGGATTAAGCATCTGTGGCAATGTTGACCTTGGCCAACTTCTTGAAGTTGGGTTCTGACTTTCTAATTCCTCTTGGGTGTCTCAATGGGTTCGGTCCAAAAAGTTGGGGGGGGGGGGGGGGGGGGGGGGGGGGGGGGGGGACGGATCAAACCGAACCAATTTCAGCCTTATTCTTTGTCATATTTCATCCCAACGAATATAAAAATAGTACCATTCTTCCCATGTTCAACCGAGTCAAGTTGAGTACACGACAGTTCTCCACATTGTATACTGACACATCCATCAGTACAAAAAGAATGAAAATGAACACAACATACTCAAACTAGTTTCTTCTGCGTTCAAACTATTTCTTCTTTTAATTTCCAATATCAGCTCAAGATGTTCAAGCTCTACTGTTCTTCCTTGTTGAGAGAGAGAGAGAGAGAGAGAGAGAGAGAGAGAGAACCACTCGTTCTATAACTTCTATCTGATCTATGCAAAGAAGAGGAACGCCGCTCAATATATACCGCATATATATTATACTCCTATGTTAGATTTTAGGGTTTGTTGGACGGCAGTTGTAGGGTTAGGGTTTGTTTTGGCTTTATGTTGGGTTTTCTTTTTATTTGGGTTTTTTTGGGCTTTTAGATGCATGGGCTGTGTCTCATATGTAATTATTGTTATTTGTTGTATCTGGGATTGTAGGCCTTTAGAGGCTGGGCTGTGTTTTTTTTTTTTTTTGAGTACAAAGAAAAATAAAACACAACTACACCCTATTCAAAACCACTCCTCTCATATCCGCCTCAAGGAGTGGTGGGGGATAATGTGCGAAGGCCGGGTAAGCCCATAATGCCTTTCAAATTGCATCTAGGTGTGTCCATATTAGTCTTTCTGACTTTGGTTTCTCTATGTTCACGACTCCAGGAAGGGATACGACGAGGTATACATATTTGATGGCCACAATCACTCAAGTTTGTAAAGTTTACATGTCATGGCTATCTCGCTAATTGCCATGCTTTATATGACTACAAGCCTGTGATATTGATTGATATGTATACAGGTGCCCCAATAACTATTCAATGTAAGTAACGTGATCGCATTATTGGACGAGGTTTTGCATTGGGATTGTATCATCACCCTTCAGTGTAACAGCTCCACAAGTGAAATTAGAGGAAATCCTTGTTTTCCAAAATTAAACATTGATGGTCCGGAGCTGGTGTTGATACTAAAGTAATCATCTTTGGACACACCAACCTAAATTGGTGCATTCTTTAATAAGGACTAAACTTGGAGTTGCAAATATTGCTTCTAGTACTATTGTATTGATGGACCATTTTGAAGCTGTTCTTCTATGTCTAATTAAATTCTTCTACTGAGAGAATTGGAAGAATGTTTTTAAATTTAAAAGTCGAGTATATAATGGTTGTCTTAACTCTTGTGTTTCCTTCCCACCCGAACAAGCAAATATGACACACCTAGCAAATGGGCCTAAAATCATCGAACCCTTTGAACTTGAATCATCAAAACCTATGACACACCTAGCATAATGGAAACAGATTCACAAACGGTTACGATTTTTGTTTTTTCCTGGAAAATAAGCTTTTATGGGTTTTTGTTTTTGTCCTCGAAAATAAGCTTTTATTTCACATCGAAAATGCTCCTTGATGTATAACAAACACAGATGTCTGTTATTTCTTACTTCCGTCGTATCTTTTACGTCAATAAGTCTCCCATTAGGATGTTACTTACACATTGTGATGCTATCTTTTCTTACCCTAAATCTTGATGTACTCCTTCATTGTGATCAATAAAATTCCTTTTTTCACCGTTCAAAAAAAAAAAAATCTTCCGTTAAATGTCAATGGCGCCCGATGAATCAAGTTCTAAATGCAAGTTGCATGACCAAAAAAATTGCGAGTTGCTGACAGTGATATTCTTCAAGTGTGTGGGGGTGTATGTGATTTGGTTTTCCAAATGTCAAGGGTGTCCCTGTCTTTTCATCCTAATTGGTAATAAACTAAGGAGGCGACTATTCGCAGCCCCGTATTTTCTCCCTTAGTCCGTTAAAAAATTTCAATTATACTCGACAGTTAGTTACCGAAATTGAGATTTATTTTCAGTATACAATTACCGAAATATAATATTTTTTTCAATAGCTATTTACCGAAAATGTATCCGGCAATTGTTTTACCGAAAGTTAAACATATTTTCGACATGTAGTTATCGAAATATAATCTTGTTTTCAACAGCTATTTACCGAAATGTTATGTATGATTTTCAACAACCATTTACCGAAAATGTAATGGGTTAAGGAAGAAAATACGAGGCTGCGAATAGTCGCCCCCTAAACTAACAATGTTCCCCATTATCTTCTCCTATTGGAAAATGATACTAGAAAACATGAAACTGAAATGAACGGTTGAGATTCATAGTGTGTGAATCTCAAATATTCATTTCAGCTTCCTGTACACTTTCATGGAAAGTCTTTATGTGTCTTAAGCTCCGTTTCGGAACCAAAAAAAAAAGTTTTTATTTTTTAAGAAGACAATTTCAAGCTCAAAAATTATGTGCTTATTAAAATCTAAAAATATGCAATATGAATATTGTTTTGAAGATCTCGATGAGATTTTTTATACGATGCAAAAAAAAATTTAAAATATATTATTTATTTATTTTATTTTTGAGTTTGAAAATGTGAAATAAACTGCTTATTTTTTAAGAAGGCTTCTGGAACGAGGCCTTATTAGAGCATCTTCAACCCATGACTTCATATTGGAGATGTCAAACGTTTTTTGAAAGCTTACGTGGCATTTTGGCATCTCCAATTTGACATCAAAGCATTTCTTTCCAACCCTTATGCCAAATTCTTTTTATTTGATATCAAGTTATCCCTCTCCAACCCTAATGTCAATCTTTATATCAATCCAAACAGTCATTTTTTGAAATTTGGCATGGAGGAGGGTGGTTGTCAACTTTGACAATTTTGTCATTCCCTTCAAAGTCACGTAGATTTTGGCATCAAAAGAAGGTTGTTAGGTTTGATTGAATTTTGGTGTCAATTGTTACTGTTAACATGTCTACATAGGAATTGACATCTCCTATTGGAGATGCTCTTACTACTGCCTTTCCAGAAAAACTAACACCCATCACCCAGAGAAGTTTTAAAAAGTTTTGTTTACACAATAAAGTAGGAGTAACACTTTGTTTGGTTGAGAGTTTAGTTTAGTTTTGGTAGTGGGTAGAGAGAGAAATAAGGTAATGATTGAAAAATGGGTAATGATTTGAGAGAGATATAGAGAGATGAAAAAGTAATAATTGGAGAAATAGGATAATAATTGGAGAAATAAGTAGAGTAATGATTGAAAAATAAAACAAAACATAGGCTTCATTCCGGAACCTTAAAAAAATCCTTATTTTTTAAGAAGGCAATTTCAAGCTTAAAAATTATGGGTATATTGAAATCTAAAAATATGCAATATGGATCTTGTTTGGAGGATCTCGATGAGATGTTTTATACGATGCAAAAAAAATTAAAAAATTATTTTTCATTTACTTTATTTTTAAATTTGAAAATGTGAAATAAACTACTTATTTTTTAAGAAATTTCCTGGAACAGGGCCTAAGAACCGAACAAAGTGTAAAATATTTTTGTTTAAAAGAATTCACTAATATTGTAATTTGCAAACGGTCCGACTATTGGGTGCCACCATGTGGGGATAAGTACCTATTTTCCATCAAATCAGGTCAGTTCAGTTACCAAAAGTATGTACTTTACTCTCTTAAGCAACACAGCTTTTCTACTGTATTTCACGTTAACTGGCAATAGGAGGTAACGAGGAGAGAGAAGGATTTCTCTACCAATGGCTAGGATTAAAGCAATAAGATCCAATGGTTCACAAGCAATGGGAGTATGATGCTCCCAAACCACTTGAGAGCATCATAGCCGGAGCCGTGGGAGAGAGGTCAAAATAGGTTTGGTTTGCTCTTATTGATAAGAAATTGGGTAAGTTACATTAAAACCCACTCAACTACGATCTATTTTCTCTTAATCTCCCTAAAGTTTAAAACTCAGCACCTAACCCTCTTAAACTATACAAATCCTATATGTTGAAGTTGGTGTCAGTGGAAAATCACAATTTACCCTCTTGCCCATCAACCATCTGTCCATCGTATTCTTTTTAACCTAACCTTCACCCTTAGCTTTCCTGAAAACCACCACCACATCGAAAACCAAATCCAATCTGGACTAGGCACCACACTCTAATAAAAGTTATTCCAACCTTAATCACCTCATATCTTGTTATTGTCTGCGATTTTCTCCCGAACTAACTCAGCCAATTAGGTTCTTTTATTCTTCTCCAGCCTCTTCTAACTTTGAAAAATTACCCTTAAACGAGGAGGAAATGGATAATCTCTTCATGAAATCTTATTCGTCATGTCATGTTCTGTTCACAAATAAGTTCCGTCCAAAATCCTATTGTTTTGTTAACTAGAGGAGTTTATTGTAATTAGAAAGTTTAAGTTGCCCTTTAAAAAAGTTAAGTGAAATTAGTCAAAGTGGAAGAGGGGTTAATGTAGTTTATCCTAAGAAATTTTGGAGAGTAGAGAGAGAAAGAAGTAGTGGCAGCTGGCAGTCAAGTTCCAATTTGGGAAAACGACGGTCCAGGATGTGTTTTGATAATTAATATCTGCCAATGACATATTAAGAACATTTGTTAATGCTAAAAATGTCTTTGACGGATATTAATTATCAAAATTCGTCATTGGCCGTCATTTCCCCTTCCAATTTTCCGTAGGGGGTGAGATGTTATTGGGTATGGTTCGGCCTACAGAGATGAATTGCGATGAGGTCTACCGACACATTTAAACGAATGTAGAATCGTCTAATGCACGTGGATCTATTCGTAGATATAAAATGTCACCCGCATCAAATAGTTGCATATATGTCTATTGCGATAACATTTTTAATATGCAAGTGAGGTGAAAGTGCAGTTGGTGTCTCCCTTATATTATCGTGCACATGGGCAAGATTCGATTCTCGTAAACACTTATCCCGTTCCCAAGTCTCCTACTATACAGTAGATAGATTATACTTAACAAATGACAAAAATAAATTTAATATATTTTTTAAGACATTTATTTATTTATCTAACTTATTCTTGTTAGTTGGTTTACTTTTATTGTTAGTACTAGTAATTTAGTAAACCTTGGCTTTGTTTCTAAGCAAAACGGTTTGACTTTTTGCATTCGTTTGAGGGGAGAAATTCAAAAAGTGAAACAAAAATTAATCGAACATGAAAAAAAAATACTTAAAAAATTTAAAATTGAATTTTTTTATTTTTTCAAATGTTGGTTATATTTTTTGACTTTTTCAATTGCCCAAATCCGATATAATTTGACCAAAACATAATTGATTTGAGGAGAGAAAACCAAAATTTAAATTAGATAAATCAAGCCTAACCTTATGTATTCATAGTCCAAACCTTAAGGTTTTGATAGCCGTTCAAGCAGAAAAGAAAAGAAAAGAAAAGATTTGAAGTCCTAGAAAAGACAAGTGTGAGGTCATGATCAATGAATTAAACTGGTTAAATTCTATAAAAATAAAAATACATATAAAAAAGAATTAAAAACTTAACTTTTTGAATTTTTTCAAATGTTGTTTATATTGTTTGACTTTTTCAATTACCCCAATCCAGAACAATTTCACCCAAAAAAAGATAAAAACCAATGTAAATTAAATAAATCAAGCCAAACCTTACGTATATCGAACTCTTTTGAGTTGTTTTCAAGGATTAAGGCATGTTGGAACTTTGGTACACTTTCTATTCATTATCCAATAACTTAAGCCCATCTGAAGTTTTGTCCCTTTTTCTGCTAAACAAAACCATGCTTATCAATATAGAGGCATAAAATTGCAAATGAGAAAGGAATAGATTGCTGCACCTGCACAAAAGACGCTGCGTAAAGCTAAACATAACCAGAATCTAGCGTACAAATTTAGGCACAAATTTGAATGATCTTCGTTAGGCTACAGTGTACAAAGTCGGCCCTTGACTCTGGGGTTGGCTCAACTACAGACAAGCGGAAGAAACATGCATAATATTACTCCATCGGGAAACAAAAGCCGGGCGAGTATTAAGAAGTCGCGGTGTAATCAAAACTTGAATGAATCACCATATTTGCTCCTCATATTGTAACGGTCATACTTTGGATTGTCATAATTCACCGGCTTCATCTCCACGGGTCTCTGTTCCATCCCTACTGCTCCAAAACCGGTCTCTCCACTATTCTCCCGTCGATGCTTTGTCCTTTCTTTCTGGCTCTTAGACCTATTATGTTGACCGTAAGGTGGGACCTCCCCTGATCCATAGATTTCCGCATATTCTTGCCGTTTTGACGATCTGTGCTTGCTTGACAGAGAAGGGTCTTTGAAACTGGCCGATCTTACGTTAGGCGGTTTCATTTCTGAATATTTGTCACCAATATTGGGAGTAAGGGCTTGTCGGGTTTCAGAGAGAGGAGTGGGAGTTCTTTGCTTTCGAACCAAGAGGGTCTCAGCCTCATCTTCGGGCATTTTCAGAGAATCTTTCAGCAGAGTGAGACCACTGCTCTTGGAAATCTTGTGGTTGAAATGAAAGGTGATGAAGTAGAGGAAGATGCCAGCCAATGCTTCAAGTGCGAGCTTGGATAGATCAATTATGAGCCTTCCAAAAGAAGGCCACCCCTCTGCTTCTTGTTCCTCCTTGATGGGTTCAACAATAGGCGTGGATTTCTCCTTGCTCTGTTGGTGATGAGAGTTGCCTTCTGATGGATGTTTCTGCACTTGTTATTGACATAGATTCAGCCGCAAAGAGAAGAAAGAATAAAACAGACACTTGAACTATCTGGAATGCACATGCTCTCTTTGGCAATGGATCGTCACCAAATGAGAAATCGTTCAGAACACAAAGACCATAGGAGGAAACAAGTCCCGACAGATACTCCATGAATCTGAGAGATAAAATCACAGTTGTCTTCAGTCAATTTGGATACTGACAACCATTTGGCCACACTCATCTCTGAAAATTCTTAATTTCTAATTCCACCTTCAAGGAAATTAACAACACGGAAGTGAAAATCCAAAGTAGAGTATTACCACTTTGTAAAAACAAGAAGGTCCAAATCCCTGTTGAAGCATGCATGAAGCATATCCTACTAAGACTGCACCAATGACCATAATTACATCTGCCAAGAGAAGCAACGGATTATACCAATATTCAGTAGGAAATGCAATCTGAAATACGCAGTTAAAACTTGAATTGATGCATCAGAGGTTACAGAGGTCAAATTAACTACATCTTTGCCATGGGCCCACTTCGTAGCAATCCACATGCTACAGCACCCTTAAGGCTGTCCTGTGGTCATAGATTTGCAGAGGGATACAACGGGGAAACTAAAGTACAAATTTAGCATTTAGATTCACCTTTTCCCTTTCTTTTTCAAGTCCTCCTCAAATCTTTGATCCAAAGACAACTTAAGTGTATGCATCACAATCGTAAAAGAAGAGACCCATAACTTCCTTTGCATACTTATCGTGGCAAAATCAACTATCTACCTAAGATATGACATTCTTAGCATGGAAGTACCATTTTCTGGTTGAAACATGAAACACCTCACATGCTTACCGTGTTAGAAATTCCACAGTTACAAGCCCTAATTTCTTGCTCCAATCCATGGCATGTGAAATAAACTTGAGATTCAAGTTCATACCTGTAAGTGATGAGGATGCCATGATCCTCAAGTGCAACAGCTAACCTTTCTTAGCGGCAAGATCGGTCGGACCAAAAGCACGCGACTTGTGCAACGTCATTCCTTTTCAAAAGAGAGAAGAGAAACTACCCTCTTTTCCTTTTCTGTAGAAAATATGTTTTCAGTGGGCCAAAACACATATATATAGGATGAGGACAAGATACTCCTCTTGTGCCTAATAAAATGGCCCAGCTCATTATGGGTCCAAATTAATCATATAGCACGAGGCCCACAGTTAACAAAATACATATTAGAGCATCAGCAATGGGAATAATCAAAATCGATAACCAAAATGTGCCACGTCAGCATTTGATTATCTATTTAGTTCATAATCAAACCTAACAAACTTTATCTCTACATTGGTTATTTTGTATCCCTATTAAAAAACCCCCTACAATACGCAATGCATTTATGTCTAATTGCAAACGAGTTCCAATCACGCACCCGACCACACCAAATTATTCGTCTCGATGAGACGATTCTAATGTGAGGTGTTTTTTAATTTTTTAGTTTTGAATTTGGTTATTGGCTTTGGTTATTGAGTTTTGGTTATTGGTAAAAGTTGTTAAGTTTGGTTATTCAAAGGTCAAAATTTGATGAGTTGTTAAGAAGTTGCTAAGTTTGGTTATTACAATGTGAGCAATTTTTGAACACACATTGCTAATTTTAGCAACTTTTTAGTTTTCATTATTACATTGTGGATGCTCTAATAAAATTAGGTGCATCAATATAACCCATTACAAAATAGTGATCACTAACCAAATGGGTCTAAACAAATACTCCGATATATTTGATAGTCGAAGTAATCCGAAACCTTTTAACATAAATGAAATATGCTAATCCACAAAATTGGAATAAATCTAACATACCATACCCGACAAACCTTAAGCTGAAGGATTGCAAACAACCAGCAAGCATGGACACGTTCAATTTCAGTACACTTCATTTAGCAGCATTAAGTATTATAATGATTACCACGTAAACCCGAAATACGAGTTGTTTTTTCCTCGAGGATCATTACAGAACCCTTCACCTAAAGGGTTCGCACCATTACTGCTACAACTCGTATTTCAAATTCCATCGTCACTCACGCTAAGAACAAGTATTTCAATGCCCTCGAATCACAGAGAGAGGTCAATCACTTCAATTTCAAATACCATTTCACATGTTGCCTCGTGTCAACAAAGATGAGATCAGGGGGGGTCTAGTAGCGGCGACCGCCACAACAAGAATTTTAAAAAATGCAATTATTATATGTAAAAAAAAAAAATTTATGCCCAACTTATATAGTCTCGCCACCACTA
This sequence comes from Rhododendron vialii, assembly GCF_030253575.1. NCBI lineage: Eukaryota > Viridiplantae > Streptophyta > Magnoliopsida > Ericales > Ericaceae > Rhododendron > Rhododendron vialii. Next base: position 37,295,668 of record NC_080562.1, read on the forward strand.
AATTTTTTTAGTATACATTTCGCTACTGCTAGGGTAAAATCCTGGTTGCGTCCTTGCGTGTCAATAAGGAAGAACAAACTAATAGACCTCGCAACATGGAGGAGAACCATGTGTTTTTTCCCTTGCAATTTAGCGTTAATTGTAGATTAGTCATCACGCTGATAATTTTTTCTTTCTCGGTTCGAGTAAGATAGTGCAACAAAAAGAAGCTCAAAAATGTTCAAACACGAAAATGGGGACCAAATTCGAAAGAAAACAAACCAAGACAAAGTACTACTAAGAAGATAGATGATCGACCACTAAAATTGCTAACCTAGAACAAGTTAATATTACTAGCAATTAAATTACACATAACCGAGAAGACAACAAGAAACAAGTTGCGACCAAGATGAGTGTAACTGAAATGAGAACGTTGTGATTAACGTGCAGTAAGACTTTGCGAAATAGAATTAGAAAAGAAAACCTTCACGGGATGGTAAGGTTAGCACCAACACAAGATAAGACGAGAGGCAAAAAATTAAGATGATTTCAACATATCTATCGCACTAGTTAGGAAGAGTAATACTCCCTCCGTCCCATAATATTTGTCCGGTCCGTAAAACGAGTACTATAAAATAATGTAATTCTTTTAAGAAAAAATTTAAATTTTTTTCATAAGTTAAAAGAACTCGTCAAGATCTAGTAAATTGTTGAATTTTTTTTCAACTTATCTTACGAAAATTGTATTGATTGTGTTTAGTTGGGAGTTTAGTTTAGTTTAGTTTAAGTAGTGGGTGGAGAGAGAAAGAGAGTAATGATTGAAGATAGGTGTAATGATTGGAGAGAGATAGAGAGAGATGAGAAAGTAATAATTGAAAAAATAGAGTAATAATTGAAAAAAAAATAGAATAATGATTGAAAACAAAACTAAAACTAAAATTAAACTGTTAACCGAACAAAGCCATTATTTTTACGTCTCCGTTTTGCGGACCGGACAAATATTATGGGACGGAAGGAGTAATATAGTTATGGTAGAAGGGGGCATTAAGGGGGAGAGGGAGACCAAAGTTGATAAATACGACTATGGAGAATCTTCATAGATGAAAACAAAAGCATGAGATTATGAACAGATCAATTGTAGGCGAATTGTTCTCACTCTACAGTTTCTTCGTTATCCTTGCCGGACTGCTCAACCGTGAACAATGCAAATCAGAGAGAGAGAGAGAGAGAGAGAATGAGGGGACCACGAGTGCATGTAAAGCCAACATTTTTTACAGAAAAAGGCTGTATAATTGGGAATTTGGGACCACTCACATCTTGAATTACTCCCCCACTAATTAGGACAAAATTAACGGACCAAAGCATAAACTAATCAAAAACTTTCTCTACTACTAATGGTGTTCGTGTGGTAAACCGGGGATTTTGGGTGTCAATTAAACCATAATCCATTTGCATAAGAAAAGTGGGTAACAATCGACTAATTACCTTGGTTCTTCTTCGACTGTAGGATTCTTCTTCCTCTGAAAACCCTAGCAATGTCGATCCATTTCCTCTCCAAAACCCCCTTCTGCTAAAAACCACCAAATCAAAAATTATGATCACTGAACCAGCATCCAGATTGAAGTTTGGCTCTGACCCAGATCAAAGATTTTCCTAATTTATACAAGAAAGTGTATAATTATAGAGATGAACACGTACCGAGAGAGAATTGCATTCGCATTTTGCACTGTAGCACAGGATTTCGGAAATGGGTTAAGATTCGGTGTTTCACACTTTATTTTTTCCGATATCCCGCAGTAGAAATGTGTTGTGAAAATACATCAATCGATATTCAACGAATTCAATTTTTTTTTGTTGATTGATTTACTCGTAAGTTCTAAAAACTAAACAGAACCGATCATCGAAACACGTCTGTGAAGACATACAAAACGAGTGCCAAATGCAGAAATTCGTTTTGGAAACAAATCGCAACTTGAAAATGCGAAGTTAATATCAACCCCAGATGGTTTCAGATTCAGTGTTTCACACTTCTTTTTTCCAATACTCCACGATATAAATCTGTACTGTAAACATATCAGTCGATATTTGATGAATTTAATTTTTTTCCCCCGATTGATTTAATCATTAACTTATAGAAATTAAACAGTTTCGATTTTAAAAAGATGTCCGGGAAAGACGTAAAAAATGGGTCTCAAATGTAGAAATCCGTATAGGAAGGAAATCGCAACTTGAACATGCGAAGTTAATATCGAACACGCGCCTTGTGGGTGCGAGTTTTTCTTTTGAAAACAGATCGCATTTTGAGGACGCCTGACTGACGGCACCGTTAGGATTAATGCGAGCAACCGAACTCCCATTTTTGTTGTGAATTTTTGTAATTTTAAACTGTTGTGGGCTATTTTTTTTTTTTCATTTGTCAAAATATTAGGAGGTTTCATTGATAGGAAAAACAGTACATCAAAAAGAGCAAGATCCCTATAACACAATGTCCGAATCAAGCCACAAGCTCTGTCAGCAAGAAAGGACCCCACTCCCACACACAAATCTACTAGGCACAACATTCGTCGCAGAAAAATCGCAAAACCAAACCAATGGAAACCCCCGAAGGATGGAAACAACTCCATCAGAGGTAGGAAACCAAAAAAACAAATGCAACGGGAATATATTCATGAAGTTTTAGGAAGTCTTTTAGAATTCACATCCCGCATAGGGACACGAACACAGATACTGACAAGACAATTTTAAAATAGTTTCTCTAAAAAAGTCAGCTTGGCCTTCTTCTTTTTTTTAATTTTTATTCAAAAAAAAAAAATCAAATCTCGCCTTTGTAGAATACGAGTAGGTAATAAACCCTAGAAAGTAAATTACTCCTTTGTAGGAGTACCTGTTTTCCCAAATTCAAGCGATCAAAACCTAGGATCCATTGCAAAAATAATTAATTTTCCCAGAGCCCAACTTTTTCCCATTCCCCATGTTGGCCAGGTATTCAACTCCTTGTGTTGGTTTGGCATGCAACTTCTCCATCTTCCAAACAACTTCTCTTCTCTTAAAATATCAGATGTAGCCCTTCAATTAAGGTGAAATTAAGATAGAAACAACATAAGTACTACTTAAGAATTTGTTCCTTGTTTAGCAAAAAAAAAAAGAATTTATTCCTTATTTAAGCTCTTGAGTTCGAAATCTCTGAAGCGATATCAATTCATTTGGAGTCAGTCCATACAGATCACGCAAGTGGCGGTTGGATTGATGCTCCAAGAATTAGTCGATGTGCGGATAAACTGGTTTCGAATACCTGAGTTAACGTTATTAAAAACACATAACTAATTAATTTTAATTAATGTTTCTTAAGGTGTTTTGTCTGCACATGACTATAGACACTAGCGGTTAACATTTGACCAGCTTCTAAACTAACTACAAATTTAAAACAAGCAGCCATTTGATCTTCTCAAGATCCAATCTCAGTTAATTAATCATATCCCCAAATGATTACCTCTCCATGTTCCATGCAAATTTATCCACTTTCATGGCCATTCTTTCTGCCACCATTTTTGCCGCCACAAACCAAATCATTCCCCGGTACTCACATGGTTGCACATGGACGAAATTTTAGTTGAGAATTTAACAGAGTCTCAATATGCATTTTCTTAGTCTTGATTGATTTGTTTATCTAGTTGAGTAGATCTCAAACTAATTAAATTCAATCCAATTAGACCCCGTTTCGCTAAGGAAAATAAATACCTATTTTTTGAATTAAAGGTAATGTATTGCGAGAGAATGACTTATCTCGTAAAACGAAAAATGAGTATTTAAAAATAATTAAGAATCTTAGCAGAACAGTAATCGAATTGATTATACGTTGATCAGCTCAAGTCGTAGCTTGATCATTTGTATACACTACTGTAAGTGTCTTGAGTTGAAGTGAAACAAGCAATGAGTTTTAAACTGTACTTAGATATATAATGGGTAGTTGATCATCTCAAATGAACTGTCAACAAAACAAAATTAAGACGAGTGAGACTCTAATAACTTTTGTTTAAATCATCAATACTAGCTCTTGGGTACACGACCCAACATCCACTTCATCTGTTACAAACCCAAATAAACCAGTAACTTGTTAGATCTCGAGTCGCCCCCATTCCAAATCGGAAGTCTGCATGGGTGATCGTGAATGTATAATAAATCATGTAGGCTGCTGCTGTTAATATGACCTCGAAATCATGTTCTTAGGTTCTAACAAGTTACTGAGCAATCTGATCTAATGATTAATTTAAGTAGTATAAAAAAACATGTATCATGCATGTAACTGGAACTTCCCACAGATTTTGCATAGGGCCTGCTCGAGTCTATAGGGATCGTTCGTTTGGGGGCTTTAATTTAAAGCCCTTGCGCACGGTCTCTAATACATTTTCTCTATCTATTTCTCTCCACTTAAACCTTCTTCAAAATTCAAAACGAACAAACCATAAACGCTACGTATATTACTGTGGCACCTCAAATCGATCCTTCATACCCAAAAGTGCTTTTACCGTATTTCGATGAATTGTTTGGGAATGCATTAGATTTAGACGAAGGCAGAATCTTGAGAAATATATATACTCCTCCGTCCCAAATTCTTTGTCCAGTCCGCAAAACGGAGTGTTAAAAATAATGCAATTTATTCAAGAAAAAATTCAAACTTTTTTCACAAATTAAAAATACTCATTGATATCTAGTAAGTTGTTAAAGAATTTATGATTTTTTCTTGCAAAAATTGTATTATTTTTAACACTCCGTTTTGCGGACTGGACAAAAAATTTAGGACGGAGGGAGTATATAGGATTCTGTTTTTGGTGGAAGAGTAAAAAATTCAATAAATAGTAGCTCAATTTACAAGAGATAAGCAACGCAAAAGCAAAGCTACATTGATAGATAAACCTCGCACAGTTGCACTAAACTCTATTCAAAAGAATTATTTTTTTTCCTGAACGGCGAAGAAAATTACATTACTCATGAAGATCAATGGATGAAATCAGTACAATATTAGGAAAAGAACTATATTGATATCCAGAGCAGACTCTAATAGTTCGTTAATCTTGAAAAGCTTGAAGTATGTTATTTCACTGTGCTTCATTATGTAAGTCTCATGTGATTTACATGCTTCCGAGAGAGATTTGAAGAGTACAATAACTCTTACTATTGTTACTCGCTAAACTAAACCTATGTCCAAGCCACTCAATTTTTTTATTAACACAAACCATGCATCAAAATTAAGGTGTTAATCTCCTGCAACTAAGAATGCATAAAAGTCTCCTAACAAGACAAGACAATGTGCCTGATGAATGTTCTTGCGCTAGATCTTAGTGATCTTACAATTGGGTAGCTTGAAAATCTCTCGACTGAGGTCAAGGCCATCAGCAAAGATATTGAGGATTTAAACTCATTCGAAGAGCACTTGGAAGTATTACTCCACTTAAAAGCCTTTGCTCCATTTACTCCATTCAAAATATTCAGAGCATATCCCAAGAGCACTTAAAGCTTATAATCAGAGTAAGATTTATAGGTCAATGGATCGATCATAGGGTGGCTAGTCAGTTAGACACTCTAGCCTAAGAAATTGAGATCCATGATCCATGCATACTATTCAAAAATCACCATAAATACCCATGATCTCCATCTCAACATCTCCCACCAAAACACCACCCACACATCCACAAATGGCCAACACCACCAGTCTCCTCCTCTTCACCACCCTTCTCCTCCTCCACTCATCCTCCTCCTCCTCCACCGCCGTCCATCGCCGATTCGCCCAATCATACCCCGCCGCGATCGCAGAATTCCTCAACGGCCACAACACGCTGCGGGCGAGCTGCAACCTCCCCCCGCTCCAATGGAGCACGACGCTGGCCAGCTACGCCCGGTGGTGGGCGAACCAGCGGAAGGGCGACTGCGCGATGATCCACTCCAGCAGCAACTACGGGGAGAACATATTTTGGGGACAGGGGGACGAGTGGACGCCCACCGAGGCGGTGCAGGCGTGGGAGGACGAGGCGGCGTACTACAACTACGGGTCGAACACGTGCATGCCGAACAGGGACTGCACGCATTACACGCAGATGGTGTGGGGCAGCACCACCAGCGTCGGGTGCGCGAGGATCAAGTGTTTGAGCGGGGATACGTTTATCGTGTGCGAGTATGATCCGCACGGTAATATCTATGGACTGAGGCCGTATTAGAACGTAGTAATGGGTAATATTGGGTCACCAACTTCCTTGACAGGCCGTATTAGAACGTAGTAATGGGTAATATTAGGTCACCAACTTCCTTCACCTTCCCGTTAGTATTTCATTTGATCCACATATGGAGTTATTCCATTTCATGGGCTAGTTAGATCCCGTTCCGCTTAACTTTTAGCACTTTTGTTTTTATTTAATTTTTTTTTGTTTGTTAGTTTTGCGCTAAATTTTTGTAAATTATTGATTCGTCTTGACAGGACAAATCGGAAAACCAAAAAAATGAGGCGCAAAACTAACAAATATGGAAAAAAAAATTAAATAAAGACAAAACAAGAAGGAAAAAAAGTCCTAAAAATCCTTAATTAGTGGAACACCACCTTAGTTTACTAGGTCTGGTAGGAAAACCATCTAGCTATCTTGTGATAATGTTTCTTTTCGGGATGTGGATTTTGATCCGTCCGATCCATGTTTGTTTGACTTTGTCTCGGAAATGAATTGTAGCCCGAAACCGATATGGTGTTTCAGATTGAAATAGCAGGCTGTACCATTAATGTTGATCTCTCTACTTTAAACTGCAATTTTTTTAGAAATTAGTATATGTTAGAACACCTGAGACCAAGGATTTTAAAAGATTTAAAAGGTCCATTGAACGCCTCATGGTTATGCGATGTCATAATAGTTCTGAACACTTGTCCCGGATCGACTTCTAAATCCTAATTGCTATAGTGAATACCTAAAGTAAATAAATAGATGGAAAAGAAAAATATACTCCACTAACTTTGTAAAAATCTCTCAGAGGTTCGAGCAAAATAAGGAAGTTGGTGAATTTTGTTTAGTTTCTGTGTATTCTTCTCAAAGAGAAAAATCAAAAAGTATAACAACGAGGATTCGAGTTCAAAAAGACTAGCTAAAAGTTGTCTTTGACTGAGAAATCAAAATAGTAGATACTAGTCTTTCAATGCATACAACGGGAACAACGCTCGGTCTCAACTTGCATGGTTGAACCGGCCAACTTTTCTTTGCGTTGTGCCCATACGAATGGCTGTCACTCGCATAAGTGGAATTTTTAATGATAAAAAATACTGCAATTTGGATGAATGAGCAAAATTTTCCCAGCCAATGAAATGATTGGACCCATCTAAATCATGGGCGTTCAAGTGGATCGATCCACATCGGCTTTAGGTAGTTGGGCCGAGTTGTTTGACCCATAGTATCACACAGTTAGCCCAATAGCAACAACAAATTGCTGGCAAAATACAGTATATTGTTACGATTTTATTTATTTTTTGGCTTTTTGCTTAATTTGTTCGATTTTTCAACACAAGAGGAATCCAAAAACATAGAATTCATAACCGAAATTTTCAAAAAAAAAAATTACGAAAAACAAAAACTACTAAAAATAGATAATGAGTTCATGTGGAGTTAAAATAAACAAAATACTAAAATCACCGATGCATACACAAACACTTAAGCAAAGTACTCAAATGTAATTAAGTGCCCATATATTGGGATCTGGATGAATGGTTAATTTATCAGTATTTTTCGCACAAAAAAAAGGGTAGACAGTGAGAATTATATTAAGAGATTGACTTTCACAGAGGTGTTGGCCGTGGTGATGGCATGGTCTTCTTTTTTTTGCTCGGCATGGCATGGTCTTCTTGTTTTGATCTTGCTTTCATGAGAGAGAGAGAGAAAGAATTTACGCAGTCAACTTCATCCATTCAGAACCAGGGTGGCTGTGTGGATGAAGACCAAGCACGACCTTATAAGTTATATACGGTGAAAGACTTTAAAGGATACCTGGATGGAATTCGTAAGCTAAGAGTTTAGTTTACCTCTGAGTTGTTTCCCATCCAGCTTCGCTGCTGAATGTTGTGTTGTTTGGTTTATTTTGTCTTTTTGGAAGCACTTTGCGTTTTTTTTACCCCTCCATATACCTCTTTTGAGCTTAATAAAATTTCGTTTGCCCAGGAAAAAAAAAAAAAAAAAACCTTCATCCGTTGAGAACATCCAATAAAATCGGAACGATACGTAGTCAACTTCTTTATCTTAAAACCCACTTCCTAAACTTTGATCTGTAGCTAGCCGTCACCCTTGAGTGGAATAGCATAGGAGTACATCTTTAGCAATCGTTCTCGAAATCTTTACTTGCGCACAACGAATCGTATCTTCTTAGCGATCCATCATATAGGAAAGAAGCAATTAATCTATCTATACATCCCTAATGGTTGACATTTTTTTTTTTTTTTTCATAATTCAGACCTTCGGGCCAACTTCCCCGCACATCTACTAATTCTAGGAGCTCTATTTCTCATCGCCTACTTGAGAGAAGATCAATTAAAGCAGAAACAAAACTCCATATGATCTTATCCCAAAGGAATTAATTAAACTTGAGAAATTTAGAACGTGAAACCTTGCAAGAAAATAATTAAATCCCTAAATCATAGGCCTCCGGCCAACCCCTTGGGTTATCCCTAATGGTTGACATTTCAACAGCTTCTAAAAACAACAACATTACATTTAGAGATTCTTCTCACGTTTCAATTTCAATCATTCCCTAGTCATTACTCCATACATCATAACTATGATTCATCGAAGAATTATAAGACAACTGGCCTCATTCCGCTAACTAAAATAAATATTTATTTATTGAATTAAAAGTAATGTATTGTAAGAGAATGACATGTCTCGTAAAGTAAAATATATATATATTTAAAAAACAAAACTTCAACATAATGGGCCTAAAGAAATCCTAGCCTAAAGACTACGATTTCTTAACACAACTACAGAGAACACCTTAACTCCATGCATGAAAGCAGATATAAATACCCATATCTCAACAATCTCAACCTCAAGGTCCTCGACAAACACCCACAATGGCCAACACCACCAATCTCCTCCGCTCCCTCCTCTTCATCACCCTTCTCTTCCCCCTCCTCATACGCCCCTCCGAATCCACCACCGTCCCTCGCCGGTCCACCAAATCAGACCCGTCGGTCGTGGACGCTGAATTCCTTCAAGGCCACAACACGGTGCGGGCAAGCCACAACCTCCCTCCGCTCAGTTGGAGCATAGAGATGGTTTACTACGCCAAGTGGTGGGCGAACCAGCGGAGGGCCGACTGCGCTCTGGAACACTCCGCCCTGGACTACGGCGAGAACATATTCTGGGGGCAAGGGCGCGAGTGGACGGCCACCCAGGCGGTGGCGGCGTGGGCGGCGGAGGAGGCGTACTACGATTACGCTACGAATACGTGCATGCCGGACAGGGACTGCACGCACTACACGCAGATGGTGTGGAGGACCACCACCAGCGTCGGGTGCGCGAGAATCAGGTGTTCGAATGAGGACACTTACGTTGTGTGTGAATATGATCCGCACGGTAATATCATCGGAGAGTGGCCGTATTAGAACGTTCGGGTTCAATTCAACAATCTCTAGTCATGTACGTTGCCTATATATTCAAATACTCTAGCAATGTAATATATTAACGTTAAATTGTACACGGCTGTCCGTTTTATAAATCTGAATTCAAATTTTGCTATACTTATTGATGTCCAATTAATCAAGCTGGTTTTTTTTTTTGCGTGAATGTAGTACTCTCAGGATCCTATGAGATAAGCAATTCAAATTAACAATAAACACATGGTAGAATCCAAAATGACGGTGACGACAAACCATGATTTTCCCGCACGGCGGAAAGAATTTAATCTAGACACTTGTTAACAGTACTTAACACTTCCTCTTGTCCTTTATAGCCTCACAAAAGAAATGTACAATGCTCAAAAGTGAAGTGCTAAAATTAGGCTTTTTGACTTTTTTGGTCCCCAAAGTATTTCTGTCGTGTCATTTTGGTCCGCAATATTTCAATTGTTAACATTGCATTCCCAAAGTATCAATTTTGTGTTTAAATGGTCCCTGCGGCTCACGCCGTTCCTTCCCTCCATCAAAACCAAGGGCAAAGTTGATATTTCACCTCAAAACAGTGTCGTTTGGTTGAAAACGGCTTTTTGACTTTTTTGGTCCCCAAAGTATTTCTGTCATGCCAATTTGGTCCCCAATATTTCAATTGCTAACATTGTATCCCCAAAATATCAATTTTGTGTTTAAATGGTCCCTGTGGCTCATGTCGTTCTTTCCCTCCGTCAAAACCAAGGGCAAGGTTGGTATTTCATCTCAAAACGGTGTCGTTTGGTTGGAAACATAGATTTTTCTTTTTCATGGTTCTCTTAGGGTTCTCATTGAAAGTCTTAAAGTCAAAAAAATAATTATAACTCTTTAGGATAAAATGATCAAAAAATTAAAATTTTCGCACAGGTTCAAACAAATAGATTGAAAATTTGAACACTTAATTTTTTTATCATATTTTTTAATATATAAAAAGCCTAAAAAATCAAGTGTTTCAATTTTCAACCCATTTGAACCGGTGTGAAAATCTTAATTTTCTGATCATTTTATCTTAAAAGATCATAATTATTATTTTTATCCTAAAGAGGTGAAATAACAATTTTTTCTATTCTATGGTTCTCTAGGGTTCTCATTGAAAACCTTAAAGTCTAGGGTTCTCATTAAAAACCTTAAAGTCAAAACATTAATTATGACCCTTTAGGATAAAATGATCAGAAAATTAAAATTTTCACACTAGTTTAAACGGGTTGAAAATTGAAACACTTGTTTTTTTGAGGCTGTTTATATATTAAAAAATATGTTGAAAAAATTAAGTGTTCAAATTTTCAATCTGTTTGAACATGTGCGATGATCTTAATTTTTTTTTCATTTTATCCTAAAGAGTTATAATTATTTTTTTGACTTTAAAGCTTTTAATGAGAATCCTAAGAGAACCATGAAAAAGAAAAATCTATGTTTCCAACCAAACGACACCGTTTTGAGGTGAAATATCAACCTTGCCCTTGGTTTTGACGGAGGGAAAGAACGGCGTGAGCCGCAGGGACCATTTAAACACAAAATTGATACTTTGGGGATGCAATGTTAGCAATTGAAATATTGGGGACCAAATTAGCATGACGGAAATACTTTGGGGACCAAAAAAGTCAAAAAGCCGTTTCCAACCAAACGACACCGTTTTAAGGTGAAATACTAACTTTGCCCTTGGTTTTGATGGAGGGAATGAACGGCGTGAGCCGCATGGACCATTTAAACACAAAATTGATACTTTGGAGATGCAATGTTAGCAATTGAAATATTGATGATCAAAGTGGCACGGCGAAAATACTTTAGGGACCAAAAAAGTCAAAAAGCCGCTAAAATTATTTTCCTGATATAATTACTTTCTGACAAATTGAGAGCAAATATGATTTCACAACTTAAAGTGGAATGTATATAATTTTATGATAGTGAGGAGGGATGCCCTTTGGGACATTTTCTTTGTTGGTGGTGAGTATGATCCACATAATTAGGAATGTCGGTCCTCCGAAGTCGTTTTATACATGTGGACTTATATGCATCGAATGATTTTGAACGTAATTGTATTTTAAAATTGTGTTGGTAGTACTTTTGCTCTTTGGGCAAAAACTATTATCTCATAGGGAAAACGAACGGGAAAATACAACAGCATCCAACAAAGAGAATCGAATGATGGAAGCCAAGGCTAACACCTCCAGAAGAATAAAATTACAACCTCAACTACCGTCGAATTTAGGAGATTGGCGTGTAATTTCGGTGTGAGTGAGTTTTAGTTAGCTTTGTGAGATGTAGCGGTAATGCTGTTACTGATCATTGTCTGGCGAGCAAGGGTTATCGTGGTTTGGGTGTTTCCACTTGGGAAGCCTACCCGCTGACATGGCTATCCATGCCTTATGGGTTGGGTAGAGACTCACCAATTACATAAAAAAAGGTTCCACGTAGGGAGAAGACGCAACGAATAAGTTGAAGCCGGAAGCGGTAATTTGACCAACTTCACCGTCTTCTCCTCCGAACAACTCACTAGAGGGAATAGAAACACCCATGCACAGAGGGTGAAAAAGGTTCCACGGAGGGAACACAACTCTCCGAGACCGGAGAGAGGAAATCATAACTAGTAAACATAAACTTCCAACCCGCCATTCCTGACCTGAGGAAGGAATGTTCAGACAGTTGTTTTCACGATCCAACTTCCACGCACAACTGCTCCACGTTCATAGCTGGGGCCATCCTTTCCGCCACCAAATCTGGGGTCACACACCAAAAACATTCCCACTGCTTGTAAAGTTCACATATTTTTTTTAATTTTTTAATCAGAAAAAATACTTTATTAATCTCCAAATTCGAAAATTACGAAGATTGAAAGTTCACATCATTAATCCAACATATGGAGTATTTCTTCCTTATTTAACAAAGCTCATGACATGGTTGCACATGGATGGAGGTTATTTAGGTTTGGCTAAAGGACTTTCTTTTCCAATTACAAAAGGCAAAGAGGGCAAAAAAAAAAAAAAACAAGTTTCATATACCTGTATGATCTTGATTTCCTTCTTAATAGAGCTGATCTTCTCAAATGAGTTCAAGTCAAATATTTGTTGATTACGCTCCCGTCTTATGTTGTTTGTCCGATTAACTTATAGGAGGACAAAATAATTACTGCTAAAAAGCCATGAGTTTTCAGTACGTTTTATTGAATGCAGAACTTTCAATTTATTCCTCCTTCCCTCCCAAAATTTTATTCCCTTTTTGGAATCCAAAAGTTTAAGGAGACACCATCATTACTGCTCCAATCGTGTGAATTTCCCAAAGTACCCTTGAACTATATGGTGGTAAATTTGAAAAATGCATTTGTTCCCTCTACTTTTGGAATTTGAATAAGGGGATGAAGGGCAAAAGTTGAAATATATTACCTTTTTATTCTTGACTGTCAAAGTGGATAAGTAATATGGGAAATCCAAAAAAAAAAAAGGGTGGACCAAAATTTTGGAACAAAGGGAGTATGATACTTTTGGTCGCTGTAAAAGAGAAAGGACATGAATGGAAAATTTTAAAAGTCAACTTTAAATTAGAAAAATAAATTGAGTCGGGAAGGGTATACAGGATGATCTCGAAGTGAAGTGAAAAAAATAACAAGTGTTGACTAATCGTGTTCAGATAATAAGCTAATCTCAAACAAAAATTAATGTACCATTTGCACTAACAATGGCTTATTTTACACCTCGATTACCAAGTCATCATTCTGTCATATTTATAAGGCTTTGTTCAGTTATCAAAAATGTTGCATGGAAAATATATTCTTAAAAAAAAGTGAGAAAATTACTTAAAATTTTACTTTTTCTTTGTAAGTTTTGCTGACAAAAAGTTTTACAGGAAATCTATTTTTCAAGAAAATTAAAAAAAAAATCCCTTTTATAAGATCTAGATCTATTTTGCAGGAAAATATTTTCTAGTAATAAGTTAAAATTGTGGGACTCGCGAAGAAAGTTATAGGAATATTGATTTTTTTTTTTTGTCTTTAATTCCCAATATTTTCTCTACAATTGCAATTGACCTAGCTATATGATCTACATGCAATGCTTGGGAAAAAAAAAATGAAGTACTCCGTATTGAATACTATAAGTTCTTAGGACATGTAACAATATGCGCTTAGTCTTTGTGGGTGAAGTACCAAATGTGCATATATAAAATCGAACCCTAGTACTAGTCCAACATGTCGCACCCTTAATCTATGGGGCCGCATATCCCATCATTAATAATCATAGAACGACAGATTAATGATTGATTGATGAATTACATGACAGCTAATCACTTAAAATATTTTACACTGCAAAAATCAAGATTCAACCAAACGTATATAAATACCCATGTCAACAATCTCAACCTCACCAAGGCACGTCCCACTATGGCCAACACCATCAATCTCCTCCGGTCCCTCCTCTTGGTCACCCTTCTCTCCTCCCTCCTCGTCCGCCCGTCCGAATCCACTGTCGTCCAACGCCGATCCGCAAAAGAGACTTCGGCGGTTTTCATCGGAGAATGCCTCTACAACCACAACACGCTGAGGGCAATCCTCAACCTCCCTCCTCTCCAATGGAGCGAAGAGCTAGCAGACTATGCCAGGTGGTGGTTGAACCAGCTGAGGGCCACCTGCGCTATGGTCCACTCCAACAGCGACTACGGCGAGAACTTGTTCTGGGGGCAAGGAGACGGGTGGACGGCCACCAAGGCGGTGGAGGCTTGGGCGGCTGAAGGGCCGGACTACAATTACGGGTCGAATACGTGCATGCCGAATATGGATTGCACGCATTACACGCAAATGGTGTGGAGGACCACCACCACGGTTGGGTGCGCGATGATCAAGTGTTTAGATGGGGATACATTGATGGCGTGTGAGTATGCTCCGCATGGTAATACCATTGGAGAGTGGCCATATTAGAACAGAGGTCAAGTCTTGTACACTAAAAAGCACTTATATCTCTGTTCCCTTACAATTTTCACCGCAAGATTAATTGCAAAATAGTCTATGCTCAGAAAGAATCTTTTGTGCAATCGTGTGGCCGTATTATAGCATTTGGTTTATTTATCTTGTGAAAATTTGCTACGGGAATGTTTAATAAGTTGGTCTGAGAATTAAATGTGGCCCTAGCCGTTGCTGTTTTCTGATCTGAATGAAATAAGTAAATAACTATTGCTGTGGTAATTTAAATTGCACGAGAAATAGTAATATTTTTGAAGCACATGTGTTGGGGCAAAATAAGTTGTCCGTTTTATATGCTTCGCTTTATTTTGGCGAACAAGTTATTCACAGAACTGATTTAATGCATGCAAGTGATGACACGCATTTTAGACAAGCTTGCATACATGCTTATATAGTCTGAAGTAGGGTTGCAAATGAACCAAGTAGCTCGCGAGCTCAATTCAGCCCGGCTCGGCTTGACTCATTTACCAAACAAGCCAAGCTCAAGCTCGAGTTTTCAAGTCGTTTGGTCCGTTCGGCTTGTTCGAAAAAGTTCAGCCCGGCTCGGCTTGACCCATTTACCAAACAAGCTAAGCTCAAGCTCGAGTTTTCAAGTCGTTTGGTCCACTTGGCTCGTTCTAAAAAAGCTCGGCTTATTAAAGGAGGCTCGGCTCATTTAGTAAATGACTATACTCGACTTCTTAAGGGCTCGACTCGATAAAGTTCGACTCGGCTCGTTTGCAGTCCTAATTGGGGCCCCACGTACATACACACAATACACATATTTGCACATCTAAGCCAACAATCTTCACAAATACAATCGCCGGGTGTGTAAGTCAATTCGAAGAGCCAAAAGAGAATGAACACCAAAACGGACAGTCAACGTGGGCCGCTTTAGAAAAAGCACCTATGGAGCAAAGTTAGCGCTCTCCGTTTTGGTCTTTCTATTGTCAACAACAATAAGCACACCAAAAAACAAGAAAAACATGTATTCTTGTGTATTCTTTACACATTTTAATACACATTCACACATTTGTTATTATCAACCCATTTGGTTGATTTTAGAAATTTTTTCTCAAAATATCAATTTAATTATTATATTGTGGATTGGTATTCAAATTCTGTATCATTCATTTCACAATCAAATAAGATCTAAAACAAAACAAGAAAAACGAATTTAAATAAGAGTAGTTTAATGTCTTTAAGCTTTTATTTATATAGCCTTAATTAATGGTTGACATATTTTTGTATAGGAGAAAGAAATCTTATTATTAGCTTGAGGAATTAATTAATAAAATTACAACAAATGGTTGACATTTGACCAGCTTCTAACTACCAAAACATTCGGCCAGTTCAAATTGCAATCATGCCTGCCGCTCCTCGAATGATTAGGTGTGCATGTTCGATGCACAACTATATATACCCTCCGCATTCATGAAATTCCAACATATTAATTCTCTCTCATGATATAACGCGGGTTCTCTACGGTCTAAGTTCAAACGGCTTCTAGCTCGACCACCCGTATCATTCCGTGGCTTCCAGTTCGACCATCCATATCATTCCATTCCGCTGTACAAAGTGTCGACATATCTATAGTTTATATGTACGTATAGGGATACATAATTTTACATTTAACCAGGAAATACATACATAAGAGATGCTAACATTTTATAACAGCTGTCACGGCTGGGAAAATTTTATTTTATCCTCTTCACTTTGTTTAGTTCTCCTCTCAGATATATTCTTTCCAAAAAATTTAACTGTTTTGTCAAACGTATTGATTATCTCAGTAATAAATCAAATGCAGCGCTCAACGAGCCTTTGATGGCTACCGTCGTTTTATAGTATCTTTCAAATGTCTCATGGGGGGGTCAGATCCTCTTCCCAGAGTCAGATGTGGGAGCAAACCTTCATAAATTCCCTGTAGCTTTTCTTTTTCTTTTTTCCTTTTTTGTCTGACTTTAATTGAATCCTTATATTTTGTGATCAGCAGTTAGAAAACTCGCACATGGACAGCAGGATATGGTCTGACTGGAGAAAAAGCAGTTCCATGCTTGAGACCCACTAAAGGGAATGCAATACTGCAGTATTCTTTAGAGGTGGCAAATGGGCCGATTTGGGCGGGTTGGAACGGATTGTGGGTTGAATGTGGACGGATCGATAGAAAACGGGTTGAAAAGGATTTGGTTAAATATGGGTCAAGTCATACCAAAACCGACCCTACCCAACCCGTTTTCCCTCCCCACACTTAACAAAGTGAAAAAAATTTGAATAAATACAAAAATAATAAGCCAATTAACTTATTTAAGTAAAAAAGAAGCCTCAATTATAATTATATCTTGTAGCTCCAGGGGTTGGTGGGTCTTGAAAATTAAGAAGTCTTTGAGAGAGAGAGAGAGAGGGGGGGAGAGAGAGAGAATGAATTTGTGAGGATCACTGAACGTACCCAATCTAAATTAAAGTCATTAACAAAAGTAGTTCGATCATTCTAAAATTTGTCGATGTTCATTTAAAATATATTTTAAAAATTTTGTTTGAGATTTTGTGCTCATTCTTACCTACTTTAACTTAACGTACACTTTTATAGTTACTAATGCATGTCTTAATTTTGTACGATCCTATTATAGTTGACTTAAAAAAACCTTTCGCCATTATGATTAACAAATGCCCCCACTAGACTATATTCTTAGATCCGTCTCTGGGTACATGGGATGCCCCGTTGGTGCTTCTTAGTGATCGTTACATATTAAAAAAAATACGAAAATCATCCACCTATTGTTTCAGTTGATATCATTCTAGTTTGTATATCACCTTGGACTTTAGTAATAATAATAATACTAGAAAAGAAAGAAAACTAGTGAAAGAAAGAAAATGGCATTAATCAATACACTCCATTTTTACCATCACGCCACTGATTGTTTGAGGTCCCTGCTGCGATATCGTTGGGTGTTTTTTCAGCAAAAGTCCGAAAAGAGATTTTGTTCAGAAAAATAAATTGAACATAACACTATCAAAATTATTTTCGAATACGGTTAAAAATACATATTTGCATACATGGTACTTAAAAAATCCGGGTCTTTAGAACTACGGCCTCCAATATACCCAAAAATAAATAAGAAAAAATTAGAGGTCACTCCCAAGAGCACCAATTGAGACCACATTGAAATATGGAGCCAACAGTTTATGTATCAAAATGGATGGAACAAGTTAAGACGGACAAACTGTTATGACGGTTATCGCCATAAAAAGATAATCGGCAGGAAATCCCAGAATGGCTCATGGGGGTTGCTTTCATGATATATAGTTATGGTCTAAGGATAATGGGATTTGCCTAGAAGAGAGCATGGGCTGCAGAAATCTGAGCAATTTGTCAAGTCACTCAAAGAAAAGGTTCCCTTTTTTGTAAGAAAAAAATACAACCGATACCTGAATCGAACCGAAACAGCTTAATTACAAAAATACCGCTGCATACACACACACATATATATAGACACACACATACATGTACATTTTAAGGTTTTGTTTCACTTTGGCTCCACTCCTGTTTTAATTTCTCAGAGAGGGCTAGAGGCGGCGAATGGCGATATAGATCTGAGGTCTCTCTCTCTATGTGAATTCGTCTCGACTCTCTCCTCCTCCTGTTTTCGTTTCAGAGAGGCAACCGACGTATGGTGAGACTCGGAGCGGAGATCCCGATTCCCGATCTAAAAGACTTCCCAATCTGAGGTCTCTCTCTCCACCCCTTACACACATAACCAATTTCTTCTTCCAACGGCGCGCCGACTGGAAGTCTACATAGCGTCTTCACCTGAAGTGGAAACGCCCCACTCCACCGTGCAACTCGGCTGTGGTCGACTCTACTATATGGAATATTGGTGAATGTTGGTTTGTTTTCACTTGTAACTCTACTTTACGGAATATTGGTGAATGTTGGTTTGTTTTCACTTGTAACTCTATGGAATATTGGTGAATGTTGGTTTGTTTTCACTTATATGGCTGTGATTTTATTTTATTTTTTTGAAGAAATAATGATGTGAATTGTATTGCAATGAATGACTGATTGTTGGCATTTTTTTTCTCTTTTTTTGATCTGGTATTGCTCATGTGGTTCGGGATTACCAGAAAACCGAATGGTTCGGTTATGGTTCCTTTTTACCATCCCTGTTCGGTTATCGGGGCAGATATGAGTAGCACATAAGTTTTAGGGATCGGAGACGGAAATTTCCATATCCGGCCCGAACACCCCGAATGCCATCCCTAAGTCATGCTATAGCAAGTGATGTGAATGATGCAGAAAAGTCGTTTGAGACTGCTCGTAGAACATAAACAACTACATACTACATCAAAAGTAAATGCACATACAGCGCATGCATAAGCAAACACAGTTGTATCCCAAGCAATAGGTAAACATAATTAACTGCAAAAGACTCCGTAAAATTTTATGTGGCTCTCGGGGAAAAATAATCTCAAACAATTAATATATGGATTTGCGTCACAAAAACACAACTTCTTTTATTGAGTTAGGTCAAAAATCGAAGACATCTTCTTCTGAATCAAAGTTGATCCCCACAAACGGAATCAAACGCCAATAATAACACTACCTAACCCGTTTCAACATCACTCCAATACATCAACACAAACGATTAACGGTAAAATTTATGAATCTAAGACGGCGATAGATTTGGAAGTTCTAGAGAGAGGGAAAGGGGTTTGCGAGATCGTACCTCTGATCGGGTGAGTCTTGCAGTGTCGTGGATTCTGGAGACTTTTTGAGCGCCCAAAACCACTTCTGAGGGCTTGGTTGGGGGCCTAAGACCATTCCTATAGGCCCAGGACCACTTTTAGGCGCCCAGTGAGTCAGTGACACTGCTGAGCACTCAGGAGTGCTTTCAGTGGTGTTTCATTTTAAAGTCCTTTTTCATTTTAATCTCTCATATCTCATACATACTTTGTGCACAATCACATGTATACACTCTTGTTTGTCGTTTTTATGAATATGCTAGCTGTTTTCATGAAACAAAATATTTTTGATAAATCCCACAAACTTTGAGTAGAGACCGACCCCGTGTCGGGCGAAAGGGGTGCCGTAAAACTCTTCTCCTCTCGTAATGTGGCTTCCGAACCCTTAACAAATCTCTGGTTTTCAAATTCAATCAATCATTTTCAATCAAAACGGTTTCTCGGGTAGCAAACCATAAATCCGAATGGTGACTCTTCAATTTCTTCAATTTTTCAAATCAAAACATATTTTTTCGGGCCGCCCTGATCCACCCGGGGTTGTGGTAGCCCACACACACCTCATATCTTTTTATCTCCCGCCTGTTTCCAGCAGCCTCCCCAGAGCTGTGGCAAGAGTAAGCCGTTCCAAACCCTAGCAGAGGAAAGGTCGCCGGACAGTCGCCGGAGCATATCGAAAAGTACTCTCTCTCTCTCTCTCTCTCTCTCTCTCTCTCTCTCTCTCTCTCTCTCTCTCTCTCTCTCTCTCTCTCTCTCTCTCTCTCTCTCTCTCTCTCTCTCTCTCTCTCTTATGTTATTTATTATGATTTTATACTACATTTTCTGTTCCCATCATACCATAATCAGAATATTGTCTGTTGTTCCTCGAAATCAGATCTACACTTTTTTATGTCCATTACTTTATCCCTTTTTTTATATAATAAAAAAAAAGAAAGAGAAATCCCTTACGTGCAATCTTTTGGCAGTAGACAAATCATATCTCCACTACCAATGAGTTTGTCTAGCTAGAGGTTTTAGACTTCCTGGGAACGGGTGATTCCAAAAAATTAATCAGGGACAAGAAAAACAATTAACTGATTTTTCTTTGTTAGTATGTTTTTTCAAAACTAAATGGTTTTTAAAAAAGGGGAAAACTACTCGAACTATTGCTTTCATTTGCCCCATAGTATAACTCCATACTAAAATGGCTTCCTGTCTTCTTTGTCATGAGTAAGAGTGAACAAAAATTAAATCGTTCAAAGGTTTGTTGAATACAGAATGTTGCAACATTAGTATGTTTTTTCATGCTTTTGACTATGCTGCTTCCAGAAGTTTGGCGACATTCTCAAATGAATCTAGTTTGTATGCCTACCAGGTGTTTAAGATGGCTAACAACGTGAACTTTCCACCTTTCCGAACAATCTGTGATGCGATAGATGAATGGGAGGCTCGTTCATTGCGCTTGACGGTCAGATGGTTTGAAGCGACCCTCCAGCATGATGATTATACAGCTTATCTAACTCAAGGAGAGTTAACAGCTTTGGCGCAAGTGCGGGAATTATAACAGGTATTGAGTTGGTTTGAATGTGAATCTATACAAGATTAGATCCCCTTCTGTAAATAAATAAGCTTTATGTTTGTTCGGATACCTTCGTTGGACGTGTGCAGCGGGTTAGATTTGAGACCGGTATCATTCTTTCGACTGGCAACATCACTCCAACACATCAACACATCAACACAAATGATTATCGGTAAAATTTATGAATCTAAGACGGTGGTAGATTTGGAAGTTCTAGAGAGAGAGAGGGGTTTGCGAGATAGTACCTCTGATCGGGTGCATCGCGCAGTGTCGTGGATTCTCTCTCGAGGAGAGAGGAGAATTGGGGTTTGTGTCTGATTTGGTGAGAGGGGTTTGTGATTTGCGTGGAAAAATTAAGGCTTTGTTTGGAACTATAGAAAAGAAAGGAAAACAAGAGAAAATATTTTTTTCTTGTTACCTTGACACTCACTTAGCACCAACTCAAGCAAGATGAACGACTGGTTTGCTATGAGACCCACCGACCTTTGGAATTAATATAGGGAAGGAGACAAAGTAGGAATAGATGGTTTGAGAGGAAACAAACAAATAAATGATAAAACAAGAAAGAATTTTTCTCTCTACTTTCCTTTCCTTTCTTTTCTAGAAGTTCCAAACAGGCAAGGGTTTGTGAAAGGGTTTTTGTTATAGTAAAATTTATAAATTTATTTGCATGGAAAATAAATTTATAAATATATTCGGTCTCCATGTCATTTTGCAAGAAAGAACTTTTCTCCCTACTTTCCTTTCCTTTCTTTTCTTTTCTAGAAGTTCCAAACAGGCAAGGGTTTGTGAAAGGGTTTCTGTAATAAAATTTATAAATTTATTTGCATGGAAAATAAATTTATAAATATATTCGGTCTCCATATCATATCATATTTAATTTTATGTTTCAATGGATTTTTTTTGCTTGAACCGGTATTTGAATGGAAATATAGCATGTTTAATTTTAGTTAAACTACACAATAAGGTCAATTCGCTCAATCGACGCCGTTAACTTTTATCATGTCTTTCGTATTTATTTTTACTTACATATATATGCCATTACTCCAATTCTTCAATTTCCTCCATTGCCAATTTTCTGTCGCATCTTCTTCACGTTGCATGTCTCTTCTAATGTCAGGCTCAGGCTCTCATAAGTCATAACAACGGACACATAATTTAGTAATTTTTGTCTGTCTTCAAAATCAATCTTAGTTGCTCACATTGTCGGGCATAATGGTTATTTAATGTCAAGCATATAGTGGCTTGATGGGTTTCTTGATATAATTCATTGGTTAAGTGGAGGGTGAACAAAACTCAACTCACAGTAGAGGAGGAGGGCAGGCCTTGGGCCGTGAAAGATTGAGAGGCGCCCATTGTAATGTGCTGGCTTCCTAAGGGTTGATTTGGATTAATAAGTCAAATACTATTTTTCTTTTGTATTTATTTAAATTTTTTTGATAGATCTCGATTAGTTCTATAATACAATATTTTTGAAATCATGTAAAACATTATAAATTGGAAGATATAATCGATTGAAAAATTGTATGAACTCCAAAAAAGAACTATTAAATCCGGACGGAGTGAATAACTACATAATATAGCATTAAGCAACATCTTCTGTACCAAAATTTTTTGTGCTGAAGGATTTTCCGGTCGTTGAATTTTAAACATAAAAAAAAATCACACAATTCAATGACCGAAAAATCTCTTAGTATAAAGACACAAATATTTCGAGAGAGATGAGATCCGATACCACATTGACATGCTTATATGGGTGCAATGTCCCCACAAAATGACATAGAGGCACAGGTACGGGTTTGGACCACATAAAAGCCTATCATATTGACTTTCCAGTTCTAGTTGATTCCGTTCGACACCAATTCGGACCGTTCAAAATTTTTATTTTTTGGATAATTTCCTGGATCCTTTCTTTATGTACTGTATCAGTATCAAAAACCGCCCAAAGGAAATAAGCAATCATGAAAAAAATAATGGCCGATTTCTCATTAAACACTAAAATAAAATCAACAATGGTTCAACTGCCTCGAGTAACAAGAAGATGAGCTGTAAGTTCAGACATTATGAATTCAAAATTTGGCAACCTCTGGGGGGCTAGGCTGCAAAAAAAAAAATTCTCTTGTGAATTCCTTAGTTTCGCCGTAAATTTCTTCCGTGCTTTTTGGGTTCTCATTTTGCTGTTTCCTGCCATATGTTGTTGGTTTGTTGCTTTGCTTTGCTGTAGTGATGAGGTTGTTCGGTTTTCTATTGTTGGCTGTGTTTTGCCGGATTTTGCTTGGTCCTGTAGGTCAGAGGTTGTTTGTTGCTGCTGTTGTGGATGTGCTTGGTGCTTTTCTCCTAGCGTTTCGTTTCCTGTTTCTTGTTGTAGGGGCTGAGCGGTTGGTTCCCTATTTCCCGTTGGTGTTGCTGTTTTTTGTGGTGTTCCTTTTCGTCGTTGGCCAGAGGCCAACGTTTTCTGGCCAACGTTTCTCTTTGAATTTCGGGTTGTTTTTGCTTTCTCTTGTTTTTTTAATCTTTGTATCTCTTTCAAAGATTAATAAAATTCCTTAATTCCAGCGTACATGATCCACTCTTGAAATCTGGACTAGAAAAGATACATTTCTATTGTAAATTTGGACCAGAAAAGCTAAATTGTGAAAACACACATGAACATTTGGGCAGCTTAATTACCCATCAATCTGGCACTTAAGTAGAAGAGGATACACATCATACTCGACAACTGGCCGTTCTGCAGAAATAGTTGTTTCATCAGAATACTCCACAAGGCAAGAAACCTGCTCAGAGTTGTCATATCAGAAAAGCCAGTTAACGAAATCATTTAGTTAGGGAATAATAAGCTAAAACATGGTCATTATTTGCACTTTGCATACACGTACATAAATGCACTTTGCATTAATACAATAGTCAACACAACAAACCGAGTCCCAAACAACATGAACTGTTCAACATAAGTTTCAAACTTCTAAGCAAAAACGTAAAAGCACATGCCTTTTACTTGCTATCATCAAAAATATAATCATTTGCATTGCTCACACGACTCAAGCAATAAAACAACAGACACGATAAAACATCGGACAGAAAAAACAAAAGTCATGGAACCACGTTCACTTCGATGGGACCAACCGCAGCCATGTATGCCACCATAGTCTGGACCATCCCCTGGATGGGCAAAGGAACCCCCCACTCCGCTCCAACTCGATAGATTCCATCCAGCACAGCGAGACGGGCACCACGCACTATCTGATAACGATAGAAAAATCCCTCAAATCCGTCCTGATGATCCCCATGGGGATAAGCACGGTAGTCCATAGCTCTTCTAAGAGCCCTAACACAGTTTTAAGTTGACAGGACGATAGAGTTATCAAAATTAACCCCTCACACACGAGCATCATAGATCCCCTAACAAAAATAAAGCAGAAATAAGCCTAGCAATTAACAAACTTAAAAATATTCAAACAAACCCTATATCTACTTAAAAATATTCAAAAGAACCATATACCTACAAAATATTCAAGTAGATGAGCGTGATAGAAATCATGTCGTAGGGTAGCATCATACCATCTATCCCACACACGGAGCGAACGAACCTCCCACTGGTCTTGCTGATCACATATGTCTCGATATGATGCTACCCTATGACATATGTGATCAGCTAGACGAGTGGGAGGTTTGTTCGCTCCGTGTGTGGGACAGATGGTATGATGCTAACCTACAACATGATTTCTATCAAGCTCATCTACTTGAATATTTGCAGGTATATGGTTCCTTTGAATATTTTTAAGTAGATATAGGGTTCGATTGAATATTTTTAAGATGGTTAATTGTTGTTAATTGCTAGGCTTATTTCTGCTTTATTTTTGTTAGGGGATTTATGATGCTCGTGTGCGGGGGGTTAATTTTGATGACGCTATCGTCCTGTCAACCGGAAACTGTGTTAGGGCTCTTAGAAAGGCTATGGACTACCGTGCTTATACTCATGGGGATCATCCAGACGGATTCGAGGGATTTTTCTATCGTTATCGGATAGCGCGTAGTGCCCCTCCCGCGGCGCTGGATGGAATCTACCAAGTTGGAGTGGAGTGGGGGGTTCCTTTGCCCATCCAGGGGGATGGTCTAGACTATGGTGGCATACATGGCTCCAGATGGTCCCGTCGAAGTGAACGTGGTTCCATGACTTTTGTTTTTTCTGTCTGATGTTTTATCGTGTTTGTTGTTTTACCACTTGCGTCGAGTGAGCAGTGCATGTGATTATATTCTTGGTGATAACAAAAAAGGCATGTGCTTTTAAGTTTTTGCTTAGAAGTTTGAAACTTATGTTGAACAGTTAAGTTTTTGTTTTAATTAGAGGTTTGAAACCTATGTCGAACAGTTCATGTTATTTGAGACTCGGTTTACTGTGTTAACTATTGTGTTAACTGATTAATGCAAAGTGCATTTATGTACGTGTACAATGACCAAGTTTTAGCTTATTATTCACTAACTAAATGATTTCGTTAATTGGCTTTCCCGATATGACAACTCTGAGCAGGTTTATTGCCTTCTGGAGTATTCTGATGAAATCAGTATTTTTGCAGCACGACTAGTTGTTGAGTATGATGTGTATCTTCTTCTACTTAAATGCCTGCCCAAATGTTCGTGTGTGTTTTCACAATCTAGCTCAGATTTGACAAACAATTCAATTAAAAACTGCTCAAAACAAGCACTTTTTAGTCATATTTTTTGCTAATTTCATGTAGGCACCCTTAAAATCACATTTTGTACACATTGAACGGTTCGGATCATAAAAATTTGATCGAAAACTGTGAGATATTTTTTTAGATATTTTTATAGATGTCCCCGAAACCTCCCGATAATTTTTTTAACCCGAACTACCAGTAAAGTGAATATATTCACATAGACTTTTAGCACACAGATTGCGCACTGATTCGTGTGTGGGGCTCATTCCAGATCTCACTCAAACGATCCAAGCCGTTCATTAAAATTAAAACATTTTCAAGGGCCCCCACGGAAAATCAGCTCAATCCGATATCTATAGGGGATCCAATACCGTGTCCCCATGTACAGACACTATGATACGGTGACCTTTAGAGGTGTCGGTGTTTCATAGTCTAGGACACTCTATGCACATTTGCGGAACATACAGGGAATGCCAAATATAGCAGTAGACTTTTGTCAAAAAATTAGGGAAGTCTTGTTTGTGTGAATCTGTGACAGATGATGGTTAATCGATTAAGATATCAGTGTTGTTGGAACATTTATGTGAATGAGGTAGTAACAAATTTGAATGATGTAAAAAATGTGGATGAAGGCACATATGGTAGTCTGATTTATTGCTTGTTTAACCACCAGTATATGATAAGAATACATGAGCAAAAATTTCAATGTGCTCTATGTCAAGTTCACATTTGTATTGCGTCGCGTGCGCCCAGTGCTACATATAAGTTGCAACCTTTGGACAAGCAAAGAAAACCAGAAATTTCAAACACCATTCACTCCGTTTGGTTAAACATTTATTCTTCTTCGTTTTTTAACCAAGACGTGATCTAAAATAAAGAGAGATCAAATGGACACAAAGCAAATGAGAGCATGAACATCAGGTTTCGTGTAACAAACGAACAATCTCAATCTCCATAAGTATGGACTTATTACACAGTACTTATACTTAAGTGAATATAGAGTGAATGAATGAAGCTCCCACCCAGTCACTTAGAGTCCAATCCAATCTAGTTTTGGGCTCTTGTAGGCCCGCTGTTGGATCTACAAAATTGACAAGAGCCGTTCTTTTTGAAGAGGCTCGTCAAGTAGATCATGCTTGATCAAACATGGATGGCGTCATCAACAAAATAGATATATGATTTGAAACTTCAACCATTCATTTTTCAGTCACAAATCTCTTTTGTTCAATGGGGTTATGTCGGATCAAGCTAGTTTTTTACGTGCATGACCAAGCTTGTTTTTTAGGTGAATGATCCACTTGACGAGAGCTCTACAAAATGAACATTGTTGGTGTTGGTCCAGGAGGGGTCCACAAAAGCCACAAACTTGACCGAATTGAAACTGGACACTATACAAGGAGTTGAGTTTTGTTCACCCTCCACTTAAGAGGGTGAACATTAACCTATTTCCTATTTTTGAAATTGTGTGGATCCCACCACAAAGTGATGTCATTATTACTAAAAAGTGTATTGCACCGGTGGGACCTAAACCATTTCAACCAATAAGAGAGAATAAAGGGCAATGTTCACTCTCTTTAAAGGAGGGTAACAAAATTGATCAAACATGGTATGTTCACCCCCTTTTTGATGGAATAAAATAAACTTTTACTGAGTTTGGTAAAATATTGAAGACTACTTAACCCGTTTCAACATCACTCCAACACATCAACACAAACAATTAAACCAGCAAAAGCATCACTAACTCATATCATGACAAGTGAGTACCGTAATAAACTGCTAAATCTCAATCATTCGTGGGGTCAATCCGCATTCGTCAAGCCAATTCAGTAAAATTTATGAATCTAAGACAGTGGCAGATCTAGAAGTTCTAGAGAGGGAGAGAGGGGTTTGGGAGATCGTACCTCTGATCAGGTGCGCTGCGCAGTGTCGTGGATTCTCTCTCGAGGAGAAGGAGAATTGCGGTTTGTGATTCACTGATTTGCGTGGAAAATAAGGCTCTGTTGGGAAAGTTGCATGGAAAATAAGGCTTCGTTGGGAAAGGTAAGTAAAGGGGTAGTAGAAGGGTGTTTGGATACCGCATTTTTAGCTTTTCCATTTCTACTTTTAGGGTTTTGGTTGTTTGGCAATCCAAGCCAAACCTCATTATGAGAAAATAACTTATCAGATTTTGTATTTAGAGGCTGAAATGAAAATAGAAAGTCCGACGGGCTTTTTCCATTCTCCTTAACAAAAAGATCCATATTCCCTCTCCATTTTTCGATAAAACCCAAAAGGCTCTCAGGTTTACGTTATCCCCTTTACACTTCTACATCTCCCACCACAAGAACAGGGAGACTTTCTTCTGGGTTGGAAGAAACCCAAAACATAAAATTGTCTCTCCAAAAATTAAACCCACCATCAAACCCAATGAGTACTCATCCAATGTTCTAATTGATTTTTCAAAACTCACCAGATTTTATGGATCTTTGCCGGCACTTTAATGGCTCTCCGAGACCACCTCTCCCAGATCCACCCCGCCGATTTCAATTTTGTATGAGAGGGAGGGGGGGGGGGGGGGGGGGAGGGGCTGTAGGTTTATTAAGAGGAAAAAAAGAGAAATGACATAGGGCTGTTGGTTTTTTTAGAAGGAAATGGGCTCTTGATTTGCAGAAATGGAGATTTGGTTCCTATTTGAAGGAATTGGAAAATAAAATAGGAAGGAATGAAGACTCTAGAAAGGAAAACTCAGTCCTTTTTTCCTATGTTGGTGTTTCAATTTTTCAGTTGTGCTGGATTTAAAATTTTTTTTTTTTAGTTTTAAGTTGCTTGTGCTCCGTGCTAGTTGCTGTTTAGATTAAGAAAATGTTTTATAGGATTGTTGATTATGTAACAAGTTTGAAATTTCTAAATATTTAAATAAATTTTTTCCTATCTAGAAAATTGATTTTATTGCCTTCATATTGTGAGTTGGCCGCGATGATTGTGACACAAGATAGAACCAATTGAACCAAGCAAATGTATTCCAACCGTACATATTAAAGGAAAAGGCCAAAAATAAAAAAATAAAAAAATATTCACTTGGATGATACGTTAAAAAGGGAAGTGTTGAAACTATCTTTTTTAAATAAAGAGTATTATCATCACAACGAACTGAATCGTCTTAAAAGACTATTGTAGGCTCTTCCTGAAACTCATTTTGCTTATCAAAATGTTTGCTTCTTACAATTTCCTGAGAATACTAATAGTACCAAAAAGCATGTCAATTGAATTTCGATCTAATGTGCTGATATTTTTCTCCTCAAGCTGTGTACCAATATATTTTCTTTGAAGATAAAATGCGTTTCCGGAATCATATTGATCGTTTTCCTAATATAATTTATTGACCTTAATTTGTCTCAAGTCTCGAGGAGCTTCAAAAGGTAAACTGTTTTTTTTTTTTTTGATCCGCAAAGGTAAACTGTTTTGATTGGTAAAGTAGGCCCGAGAAGGGCCAGCATATATAGCTAGCCCTCAACAAACTGGCATGAAATCCTCTCCCTTTTCTTATATTGGTCAAATTAAAATCTTGGGAAAATGACGGTCAATGACGTATTTTGATAATTAATACCCGTCAAGAACATGTTATGAACATTTGTTAATATTGAAAATGTCATTGACGAATATTAATATCAAAACACGTTCTGGGCCGTCATTTTCCCTACTATCTTTTATAGAGTGAGTGCTAAAATCGTTTCATGCATGCTTGGAGGTGATATTTTGAAAGGGAGGAGCAATGCTAGCTTTTGAGATGTTTTCGAGCCACAATAGAGGGAAGAGGGCAGGCCTTGGGCCCCGAAAGATTGAGAGGCGCCCATTGTAATGGGCTGGCTTCCTAAGGGTTGATTTGGATTAATAAGTCAAATACTTTTCTTTCTTTCTTTTTGTATTTGTTCAAATTTTGTTCGTCTTTGACAATTTTGCGTCAAATTTTTCTGACTTATTTTTGTCTTTATTTAACAAATTATCAAAACTCATAATTTTTTTAAAAATATAAAAATAAGTAGAAAGAATTTGACTTATTTTTGTCTTTATTTAACAAATTATGAGTTTTGATCATACTTTTCTACTTTTCCGATTTCTCTCGACGAGAAGAATCAATAAATCATAAAAGTTTGACGCAAAAAAAAAATTTGAATAAAGACAAAAAATAAATCACTTAACTTTTTAATTCAAACCTACCCTAAATATTGTTCCTTCATGGTCTGGGTTTACTCGTGTCAACTGCGACATGGCCTCTCTCAAAAATGCGGATATAACTTATTCATAACTAATTAACTACATAACATAGCATTATGCAAGATCTCCTGTAGCGAATTTTTTTGTGCCAATAGATTTTTCGGTCGTTAAATTTAAAACATAAAAAAAATCACACAATTCAATGGTCGAAAATTTTCTCGACACAAAGGTACAAATATTTCGAGACAGAGGAGATCGGATATGCATGCCACAGATATTTCGAGACAGAGGAGATTGGACATGCATGTATGAGTGAAATGTCCCCACAATATGACAGAGAGGCACAGGTACGGGTTTGGACCACATCAAAGCCTATCATGTTGACTTTGCGGTTCTAGTTGATTCCGTTCGACACCAATCCGGATCGTTCAAATTTTATTTTTTGGATAATTTCCTGGATATTTTCTTTATGTACTGTACCCAATATCAAAGACCGCCCAATGGAAATAAGCAGATCAAAACAATAAGCAATCATGAAAAAAATAATGGCAGATTTCTCGTTAAACACTAAAATAAAATCAATAATGGTGTTCAACTGCCTCGAGTAACAACAAGATGAGCTCTAAATTTAGACATTATGAATTCAAAATTTGGCAATCCTTGGGGGCTAGGCTGCAAAAAGAAAAAAAAAGGGTAAATTTCACTGAGCTCCCCTGAGGTTTCTGCCACAAACAGACACCTCCCTTGAGGTTTCTGAAATATCATTGACCTCCCTTGCTTTACCTAACAATATACAAATACTGCCATTCCGTCAAGTTGCCGTTTAAAGAACTAACATAATCTACTAGCTTCTTAAAGTTGCGAGTTGAAAGGTCAAAAATAGCCATGTCTTCTCCCTCTTCCTCTCCGAAATCCTTACATTTTCCCTTTTCTCTCTTCCCCACCTCACTCTCTCTCTCTCTGTTTCAACAGACCACCACCATGTGCACTTGCACCATCCATCTCTCTCTCTCTCTCTCTCTCTCTCTCTCTCTCTCTCTCTCTCACACACACACTGTCTGCTTTGCGCCTTGTTCTCCCTCGTCTCTGTGCCTATATATGTTTTTGTATATGCATATGTATGGATCTAAACCTGTAGATAAATGTCTATGAAAGCCCTATCACATATTCCAAACAACCAACCAAGTATTGAAACCCAATAATTTTTTAATTTTTTTTGCTCGGCAAACCCAATAATTTTTTAAACTCATTCAACAATTGAAACCCAATAATTTTTTATTTTTTTTTGCTCGGCAAACCCAATAATTTTTTAAACTCATTCAACAATTGAAACCCAGTTTTTTACAACTCATTCAACAATTAAAATTCAATTTTTCCAAATTCTTTGAACAGATTGAAACCCAATTCAACATAGGCGAGGACAATCGAATTTGCCAGGGCTGCACACAGGTCATTCAACAATTGAACCCCAAAACAATACGTGATTTCGTTTACATTAAAAAACAAAGGTAAAAATTGGAAACCCAATCTCAGGGCTGGACACATGTCATATACCAACCAAAACCCAATTGATGCCCCTCACCAGAGCTATTACTCAATCAGCCATTCCTAACCTCATGCCGATTAAACAAAAATATTGTCCATCAACATCCCCAATTGCTGTTCCTCCACTAACAATCCCTCGAATTCCATCAAGATGATAGCTAATTTGTCATAACCAACATCTCCAATTGCAATCTCAGTACATATAGCTTATTAATATGCCTCATAAAACTACAAGTGTATGCACAACATACCCACATAACTGGTCACATTTAATGAAGATACTTGTACATATTTCTCCAACTTTTTTCTTTCGATCTGAGATTGCTCCAACTAAAACAAAAAAAAAAGAAGGTAATTCGTGCCAGTGTGTGTGGATTCCCTACTGAACTCGATTGGATAATGGGGTTGAATTGGATTGGTAATTTGGTGGTGTTGTTTGCTGGGTTCGGAGGCAGTGGGATGTCGGTGGGTGGGGATGAGGTGTTTGAGAAGAGCCAGTCTTCTTTAATTTCATTCATGGCCATGGAGAGAGAGCGAAGGGGGGACTGGGCTTTTGATGCTTGAGAGTGTCTCCGTGGGGATGAGAGAGAGAGGTCACCATAGATATTGTTTTTAGGGAGTAGAGAGACAAGGGCCAGAGACATAGAGGGTGATTTCGTAACTTCATCATAAAATTTAACACCATTCGGAGGTAAATAATGGGAAGGGGGGAGTTGTATATTGTCAGGTAAAATAAGGGAGGTTAATGACGTTTCAGAAACCTCAAGAGAGGTGTCTGTTTGTGTCAGAAACCTCAGAGGAGGTCAGTGAAATTTACCCAAAAAAAAACTCTTGTAAATTTCTTAATTCTGCTGTAAATCTCTTGTAAATTTCTTCCATGCTTTTTGGGTTATCGTTTTGTTGTTTCCTGCTGCTTCATATGTTGTTGGTTTGTTGCTTTGCTTTGCTTTGCTGCGGTGATGGGGTTGTTCGGTTTTCTATTGTTGGTTGTGCTTTGCTGGATTTTGCTTGGTCCCGGAGGTCAGAGGTTGTTTGTTGTTACTGTTGTGGTGTGCTTGGTGCTATTCTCCTGTCCTGTTTCTCGTTGTAGGGGCTGAGCATTTGGTCTTTTGTTCCCGTTGGTGTAGCTGTTTTTTGTGGTGTTCTTTTTCGTTATTGGCCTCTTGCCGGTGTCTCTTTTAATTTCGGGTTGCTTTTGCTTCTTCTTATCTCTTTAATCTTTGTATTTCTTTTTAAAATTATTAAAATTTCTTCTGCCGAACAAAAAAATTCCTTAATTTCACCATACATGATCCACTCTTAACCGAACTAAAAAAGAAAATAATCGAGATGCACGTAAACAACTATCGCTCCCAAGAACGGAACCAGGATTTTACCTTAGCAGTGGCGAAATGTATACTAAAAAAAAGTTAGTGGTAGCGAGACTATATAAGTTGGGCATAAATTTTTTTTACATATAATAATTGCATTTTTTAAAATTCTTGTCGTGGTGGTCGCCGCTACTAGACCCTCTTGATCCCATCCTTGATTACTTCTATTGGAGTATAAACAAAGCAAAGTGAAACGTGCCAACCGTGGGTGGAGTTCCCACAAAACAAAAACAAAAAACAAAAAAAACCCAATCGGCCCCTTTGAGTGGAGAAATTTTTGGATATCGGGTGTGTACCACGTCATCCAACTAACGTGATATCCGAATAACATATTCAGGCTGTCCAAAAGTATATGGATGGTCCAAATTGAAACATTGTATCTCCTCTCATCTTAACACTCTCTCATGTTTCTCTCTTCAAATTCGAACCGTCCAAAATCAAAATGAATGACCGTCAGTCCCAACTAACGTGATATCCGAATAACATATTCGCTGAGCGGGCACCACGGTTACCCACTGCGCACTGAAAAACTTCTCCTTTTGAGTGTGACTTCTCCTTCCAAAATTGCGTAACCCTCTTTGCCTACTACCGTGTAGAGTCTGTAGAGCTCGTCAGTCCCTCTCTCTCTCCTCTCTCTGTCCAGATTGTGTACGATTCCACATTCAGAAACCGACCGTATCAACGCAAATTCAATGTCAAAACCACTCCCAAACCTCCCTCTCTCTCCTCCCCCCTCTCTCTCCTCCTCCCCCAACTCTCCAAACCCTAATAATGGCGCCTCCAGCTTCTCCCTCTAACTCCCCCTCCGACCTCGCCTCCTCCTCCCCGACCAACCCCGACCCCTCCGCCTCCCCCTCCGCCTCCTCTTCCATGTGGCAGTACCTCTGGATTCCCGTCCTGATTTCCTTGTCCAAGGAATTGAGCTCCGCAAAGGCTCAATCGACGATCCTTCTGCCGGGCGAGGCCGGCGACTCCGTCGAGTCGACTCGGCTGCCGAGTTGCCCGGCGGCCGATCCGAAGCTGAATTTCAGACCGGTGATCGGCATCCTCAGCCATCCCGGCGATGGCGCCTCCGGCCGGCTTAATAACGCGTCGAATGCGTCGTATATTGCTGCTTCGTACGTGAAGTTCGTCGAGGCGGCTGGGGCTAGGGTTATTCCTCTTATTTATAACGAGCCTCCTGATGTTCTCTACGAAGTAATCGGACTAACTTGTTCGTATTTTAAAATGTGCGCGAGTGTTCATTTGCTAGGGTTTGGTAGCTTGGATTGTTTATAAATCCGACTGAATTATGCGAGAACCTGGCTTGTGAGTAGAGCTGATAAACCGTAAACGAACCAAACTGCTCGAGTTTGAGGTCGTGTTCATGAGGTCGGAACAAACCAAGCTTGAACATCTTTTTGAAGCTCTTTCGAACCAAGCTCGCACAAACAACTGCTCGGTTCGTTGGATTTAAGTACGTTTAAAAAATTCGAGCTACTCGAGCTCGGTTTGTGATCGGCTTGATTAAAACTGTTTGAGATCCGTTCGTAACTGTAAATAAGCCAAGCTCAAACATGTTTTTGAAGTTTGTTAAGTTTTCAAGCCGTGCTTGAGAGTGTTTGGCTCGGTTGGGTTGTTTTGTTAGCCCTACTTGTGAATGTAAAATAAAATCTGTGTTTGGTTGTTCACAAAATGGAGGGAAAATAAGGAAAGGAAGAGGATAAACGTTGAAGTTTTTTTTCTTTTTCTTTTTGGTCCCTAGAGAATGAAGATTTGATTCAAGTAGTTTTGTTAGGGTAAGTTGATTCGTGGCTATTTTTTGTGAAAATCCTTTTATTTTGCTTGTTCCTATGACAGTCTCTGCTCAACTTATAGTATACAATTCGAGTGTTAAAAGGCTGATAGCATGTACTTCATAACTTACTTAAGGATTTGTGTAAAACGGAGTCCGTATATTTATGTGAATTCCTTCTCCTCAATTTGTGTGAATTTGATTTTGCAATAACTACATTCCAAATGCAAGCATTGTTTTGACTTTATCGCCACACATTATCTATTAACAACTCCTTAAGTTATGCCAACTAAAAGATTTGATGAGTGTTAATGTGCTCAAAGGTTTTGCTTTGAACATTTTCAAGTGTAGTTGGTTTTGAAGGTTTATTTCCTCTAACTTTTTATCTAGTTTACTAATATCTGCTTTTCATTCGCCAGAAACTCAATCTTGTCAATGGAGTGCTCTTTACTGGAGGATGGGCCAAAAGTGGCCCCTACTTTAAGGTTGTTGATGGAATATTTAAGGTAATTGCCCAACTTAGACAAACTAGTACGTATTTATTGGAAGACTAAGCAGCACATGACATTAGCTTCTTTCGAGGATGTGTTTTTCGAGTCATGGTTTCCTATATTTGCGTTTATACTGTCGAAACAATAACAAAGATAGTTTTTAACTAAATACTAATTGACTGCAATCGTGTCCTCTGTTTCCTACAGAAAATTTTGGAGAAGAATGACGGAGGAGACCACTTCCCTCTACTTGCAATCTGCTTAGGCTTTGAACTTTTAACAATGATTATCAGCAAGGTAAGTTATAAAACATTGTTCTTATTATCAAGTGTCTCTGTTTATATTTGTTGCATTTCACTGAGTATCAGCTTTTATTTGTTATGATACAATTTTTTTATTCGTTGAGTACTCCAAATCTTTAGCATCTTGGTAATTTTCAGTTTTGGAATGAACTATCAAAATCCAATTTTGATTGATCTAGATGCCTTAACTGTTTTGGCTCATATGTACTGGCAACTGTTTGAATGTGTAGACATAAAAATTGAATGCCTTCGAGTGAGTGCACCGGTGTGTGAATGTGTTTGATTTGTCGCTACACAAAGTTCAGTCTCTATTTCTTCGCATCACATGGGTTGAACTGGAGCTGTGTATATGCAGTGGCCCTTATCTACTTTAAAATGGCCCTTATCTACTTTAAAATTATGCATTGCGTGATGCCCGTGCTTCATCTGGCCCAGATTGTTCACGTATGTCAGGAAATCCCCATTCCCCTGTGCTTAGGTTGGGGTGATGATCAACTCAGGAAGGATTGAAGATAATACCACCCCCACCTTGGGAACAAGAGTGAGAATTGGAAGATGAAAAACCCTAAGCTACAATTTAATGAATATATGCGCTATATGTCTATATCCTTATTCGTAGATCATGGTTGTCTTTTCTGTCAACATCAAATCAGTCTACTGATACTTAAATTTTTACTCACATTAACCAGGGGTTCATTTTATGTCTGGTGGTGTTATTCTTGTCCTAAGAAAGGGCTTTTTGCATTTTCCATTTACTTTAGAAGATTTGATGGACTTTTTTTTTACTGGTATTGACATGTTGTTAATTGTGATAGGACAATAACATTCTTGAATCATTTAAAGCATCAGATCAGGCATCTACACTCGAATTCGCAAAAGAGATGAATATTGAAGGAACTGTGTTTCAAAGGTATACGGTTTTCGTAATTACTTGGATAATGATTGTTTATATGATTTATATCCATAATTATTTTTCTGTTCTCGTGTGATATGGTTGTCAACTTGTCATCATTGGTCATACACTGATTACAGCGTAGGGCTTCATTTAATATGGCCTTATGGCCAGAGACTCGGAAGAAACTTTTTTATACATTGAAAAAAGAAGTGACTTATTTATGACGGGGATGAAGATTTCGAACATTGTATGTGTCAATCTTTTGTTCATTAGAATAAAGATGAGAAAATAAAATGTTGCACTTATATTGGCATGAATGATGATTGGAAACTTGTTTTAGATTGATTTTTTATACTGGAGGGAGGGTAAGATTAAGACATGTGTTGCAGGTATAAAGACTGGAAAGATATAGAACATATGTATAAGTTATAGTTGTGATGATAGAGATGGGGATTGCAAATGTTTCATATCGAAACTTGTATTTGGTTGGGATGATTAGAGATTGAATATAGTGAAACTTTATGGGATGGAATACGATGATATGTATGCTTCTGTGCTGACTACAGAGGGGATGATCGGGATTCTGTTGGACACATTTTTCTTTCATGCTTTGATTGATAGGAAATTGCATATATATATTGGCATGGATTTTGTAATCGGTTGTGGAGCCATTGCTCTCAACTGAATGGAGTTAAATTGCTTAGAAAGTTCAAAATTTTGACCAGAGGCAGCTGAAATTTGTTTTAGTTTTATTTTATGCTTTTTTATTGAACTAGGGATGACAAGGTATTCATGTCCTTCTGCAGGTTTCCTCCAGATTTACTTAGAAAGTTGAGTACAGATTGCCTTGTCATGCAAAACCATCAAGTGAGTGTTAAATGATTCGTAGTTTGGTACCCTTTACTGATTCATGGTAAATTTGATTGATTATTTTTGAACTTTATTCTTCTACATCAAGGAATAGTATTTTTGCTTCTATGTTGCTGTTGTTTTGGAAGGATAATTTGTACTTCAATCTTTGTTCATTGTCAGGGGAGCCTTACTGTACCTTGAAACAATTCGGCTCTAGTGACCAAAATGTTTAGTAGATCCTGACTTGTGATAATCCCTTTAGGTAGTGTACTTGGAAGTTTACCCAGAGAAGAGGGGAGAATGTGTTTCTCCTTTTGCCTTAAACTAGACCTTAGTGATCTTTGCCAATTCTTTTAATTTCCCTGGTTTACCATTGTCTATCAGATACAACAAGAAGACGGGTACGGAGACACCCATGCCGCCAAACCTAGATTTGACATGAGTTATCTAGTTATTAAGAATGTTTGAGGAATAATAAGCCCACATTGATGGTGAAGAACAAATGTATTGCATTTTACATGGATGGAAGATAGATACTCCCTTTGGGCCTTTTTACCGCGCACTATGACATAGCATCTTGCACAAGGATTAGAATCATATGTAATATTTTGGGGGAAAATAGGATTCTGCATAGACCTCATATGTGGACATTACTAGTTGATGAATTGGTTGGTTAAGTGCAAGATGAGATACTATGGTGTATGCTGTCTGGTTATAACATTACAGAATGTAGACTTAGAAATCAAGAGAATTTAAGAAATAGGATCAGAACTAAATTTATGGAATATTACCTGTGGAAAAGTTGAAATGTGAAAGGAGTAAAACTTGCCACTGAAAGCCAGGAAAGAACAAAAGCAAACATTCTGATTCCTATGCTGTTATATGTAGTGTAGGAGGGATGCATATTCGTTTTACTCATAATAGTAAGGTAGGATAGCTATGTATATTGTGCCTGATTCAAGCATATCTTCAGAACAAAACCCAGTGATTTAAATACGCAAGGCGACAAAGCCCTCATTGAAGCGAGGCGAGGCGAGCATTTAAAAAAAAAAAAGAAATATAAACTACATAAATGACCAATATTCACTCCTACCTTCAAAACAAGAATAAACATCACCATATTGCATAATAACCAACAATCCAACATACGAAATACTAGTAAAATATGTAAAATACGCTCATAAAACTAACAGAAAGTCTACTGGTACAGACCAAAAATCTGTACCAGTGGGTACAAATCCCTTTTTGGGCCCATTTTGGGTCTTAAAAAAATGATCGGAGTCGCTCATTTTGTTTAAAATACTTTGTTTGTGGTCCCTACAAAAAATAAGTTTAATCCGGTATCGATAAAAGTATTTACGAAACATCCAAACTTTGCTCTAGAATTCAATAGAGCAAAGTTTGGATGTTTCGTAAATACTCTTACCGATACCGGATTAAACTTATTTTTTGTATGGACCACAAACAAAATATTTTAAATAAAATGAGCGACTCCGATCATTTTTTTGAGACCCAAAATGAGCCCAAAAAGGAATCTGTACCCACTGGTACAGATTTTTAGTCTGTGTCAGTAGCACCATTCTATTGTTATAGTTATACATATAATACGAGAGAGAAGGAGAGATCGAGACAGGGTGTGAGTGAGAGGAGAAGAGAAACAGCGAGAGACGATCAGCTGCACTCGCCGAACTCTGGCGAGCTCTCGCCGACGATGGGCAACCATAAGACCCACAAAAACCCACGATTGGAGCTTACCCAGTCAACGTCGGACCACAAAAACCCACAAACCCCAATACCTAGTTCTCGAAATCACTTATTAGTGTTCAAATCGATGCCCAAAGGTTCGAAAGAGAGTTTTCAGCCTCAAACAGTTCGAAATATGACAGATCGAAGTTCAAAATACCTCTGAACTTTGTACACTGACTTTGTCAAGTACAAACTAAGTTGCCGGTGGCCTGAAAATGCCCGAAGGTGGTCGGCAAGGACAGGGGTTGGGTCGCCGGAGGTCACCAGACGTCTGGGGGTGGTCGACGGTGGTTGCCGACGCCTAGTCGCGCTTTTTACGTATCCTCACGCCTCACAACTAGGCAAGGTTTTACCGACTAGTCGCTCGCCTCCTCTAAGCTCGACTCGCTCGCCTCCTCTAAGCTCGACTCGCTCGCAGCCCTGAGGCGTTGTAGTGTCACCTCACGCCTCACCCTGCCTAGGCGCACTTTTTCAATCACTGGTAAAACCACAAATGCTTCGTGGTAGAGACTATTGAATAGTCAAGAAATAACATTTTTGCAAGATGAGTGTTGTGGAAATGAGGTCGACATGTGTTGATCCTTTGAAACAAGGACTAGGACTGAACATATTGTCGCGATGGTAGATGCTGCACGCGTTGATAAAGTTTGGAAATATTGAACGGATAAGGGTACCCATTGTGAAAGCTTACTTTAGTTCAAGGTTCAACTGCAATTATGGACATTGGTTGAGCAAAATGTCAAAGGAAGATCAATGGTTTTTTATCCCAAGTAGTTGGGCGAGCTTTGTTTATTAGTTGAGTTAGCAGTCATGTAAATATCAAGTGGATGCACAGTTGGTAAATACCTGGAGAAAACTTAATTTTTGGGGAGATCGAGTATTACCTTGGTGTTATTATCCTTCATGTTCTGCTCCACCACAACTTTGTGATTTGTTACGGCTTAGTTTTTACAAATAGTGCATTGCACTGTAAAGAGAAGACTGGTTCTTCTTGTTTCTTTGTCTCTTTATTTTTGTCCAGAACCATATATTGCTTAGAAATAATGGGCATATACTTGGATTTGCAAAGCTCACAATGTCTTATATGCATGAGTTTGATTCCCTGTATGCAACAGTACGGTATATCACCAGAAAAGTTTCTTGAGAACATGGACCTGTGTAATTTCTTCAAGATCTTGACGAATAGTGCAGATTCTGATAATAAGGTATTGGCTACGAGCAATTATTTATTTCTTCGATTATCCATCTATTTGATATTCTAACCAGAATTTACGTCCCGATGTTTCTTTCAATATGGATTAATAGCAGGTTTATGTCTCCACAGTTCAAGCACGCAATTATCCTGTTACTGCCTTCCAGTGGCATCCAGAGGTACTATCTTTATGGTTACTCGTCGGTTTTCAAGGGAAAAAAAAGTTGTTACTCATCATGTTTTTATTGTCAATGCAACGTCCCTGTTTGTTTTTATGGATGCAATGGTGATGATGAGGTATTGCTGGTTATTTTCGTTGCTAAATCGCACTTTCTACCACGTGTGCTCTAGATGGGATGCTGACCTCCCTGTTCTGAGTGTTTTTCAGGAGACTAATCGTAATGGAGTACTAAATTAGCACATTTGTTTACCCGGATTTTCTGTTTTGGTTTTTTTAAAGCATCCTACTTAAATCCAATTGGTAATGAGTGAAGCGGCCTTCCAGGCTCATATACTAGTTTTGTAGGTTATAATTAATCAATGTTGGACAAGCTCTAACACTCACCCGTGCGTGCAACCCCTGACCCGCACGTGGAGAGAGAAACAAAGGATCCATAACATTGGGATCATAACAAAACAAGGTGCACTTGTGGCACAAACAACGAGGCAATCAAGCAAGAGAGTCTTGTCCTAAAGCCTCCTAAAGTAAAGCCTAAGCTCTGATACCGTGTTAAAGCATCCAACTCAAAACCAATTGGCAATGAGTGGTGAGGCCGCCCAAGCTCAATATAACTAGTCTTGGAGGTTATAATTAATCAATATGGATAAGCTCTAACAGGTTTTCTAACACAATTTTTGTTGAAACGCGCTCTGGAGTTCACAGCTTCATGGTCTGATTGTCTTAGTCTTGACTATTAACTTCAGGGGAATGACTTCGGTGTCCCTGGTTATTTTGGGGACACCGTAACTTTTGGCATAACAAAACTATTATGAGCATAACTAAAACCCATTACAAGCATAACAGAACTATAGCAAGGCATAACAAGCAAGTTATGCCTTGGTTGGGTTTGGTTATGCCTTGATTGGTTTTTTGGATATTCCTTGGTTATACTTTGTTTGGGTTATGTTATGCTTGTCATGAGTTTTAGTTATTCTCATAATGGTGAAGTTATGCCAAAAATTACGGTGTCTCCAAACTGACCAAGGACA
Source organism: Rhododendron vialii (assembly GCF_030253575.1). Taxonomy (NCBI): domain Eukaryota; kingdom Viridiplantae; phylum Streptophyta; class Magnoliopsida; order Ericales; family Ericaceae; genus Rhododendron; species Rhododendron vialii. The sequence continues at coordinate 37,336,776 of NC_080562.1, forward strand.
CTATAGCGTCATCCTAAATTCAGATACTGATAATGCGATTGGTGCTCTCCCTTTCTACATTAGGATAGAATATAGATTATAGCACCGTAGAGCTTACTAAGTTGGATCTTGGAAAGTTTAATCTTGGGATTGTCTCTGTGTGGCAGTGTTGGTTGATTCTATTTGTTTTCTCACTCCTTATACTTCATTTTTACTAATTTTCCTGGTACTTTCTATGTCGCTGACTTGCTATTACGAGGCACGACTGTGATACAGCTGCTTCTGTTCTAATCGTGAAAGACTGACCCTGTACACTGCAGAAAAATGCTTTCGAATGGGGCTTATCCATGATTCCTCACTCCGAAGATGCAATTCAAGTGACTCAATATGTTGCAAATTTCTTTGTCAGGTGAAAGGTTTTCCTTGAAATGCATATTGAGTTAGGGGGAAACTTTGTCAGAAAAAAGGTTGATTTCGTTCAGCTCTAGTATCATGAAAGAAGGAGCATGAGTTCCTTAAAAACTCACATTCAGATATTTGAAAAAGACCAAAGCAGTTGCCTTGGGGACAATTTTCTCTTAACTGCGGAGGAATATGAAAGTTCCTATCCTGGGGAAAGACTGTAATATGCATGTTAGTGGGAAAGTTGCATCGCATATGTTCTGGAGTGCTAATTGTGCAACCACAACTCAAATAGTTAAACTCGAAGATTCGAGTTCATTGTTGGGTTCATTTATATCACGTACTATAAATATAAACGTTAGCTTCTTATTTGTATTTATTCTTTGATCTCCTGCAGTGAGGCTAGGAAGTCATTGAACAGACCACCTACTCGAAAAGTGCTCAACAATCTTATTTACAACTACAGTCCCACTTATTGTGGGAAGGCCGGGTAAGCCCATAATGCCTTCCAAATTGCATCCAGGTGTGTGTCCTTTTTAGTTTTTCTGACTTTGGTTTCTCTATGTTCATGACTGCAGGAAGGGATATGACGAGGTATACATCTTTGACGGCCTCAATCATTCAAGTTTGTAAAGTGTACATGTCATGGCTATTTTGCCATGCTTTATATGACTACAAGCTTGTGATATTGATTGATATGTATAGTGGCGCCCCAAGAACTATTCAAATGAAAGTAACCTGATTCGTATTATTGGACAAGGTTTCACATTGGGATTGTATTTCCACCCTTCAATGTAACTGCTCCATAAGTAAAATTAGAGGAAATCCCTGCTTTCCAAAATTAAACATTGTTGGTCTGGCGCTGGTGTTGATGCTAAAGTGACCATCTTTGGCAAATTGGTGGATTCTGTAATAAGGACTGAACTTGGAGTTGCAAATATTGCTTCTAGTACTATTGTATTGATGGACCATTTTGAAGCTGTTCTTCTATCGTTGAGTGGATAATACCGGGGTATATAGAAGCAAAGAAACGAGATAATAATTTTCATTACTCTGTCTGATTAAATTCTTCGACTTGAGAGAATTTGAAGAATGTTATTAAAATTTAAAAGCCGAGTATGTAACAATGCATGGTCGTCTTAACTCGTGTGTTTCCTTCCCGACTGAACAAGCAAATACGAAACCCCAAGCAAATAGGCCTAAAATCACGATAACCTTTTGAACTTGAATCGTCAAAACCTAAAATGCTTATAGATTTGGTGGAAGGAGAAACATCAATCAAAACCTAAAATGGTAGTAACAGATTCACAAACGGTGACGTATTTGTTCTTGTCATCGAAAATAAACTTTTATTTCATACCAAGCGCAAATAAAGCATTGTCATAAAAAATTATCTACGTATTAAAGACGCTGTGTTGTAATTGCATTATGTAAGAACTTTGAGGATGTTGATACTAATTGATGGAGTATTTTATTTGAGTATGCAAAAGTGTCGTGAAGAAAGTAAATGAAAGTTTAAAAAAGTTCTGTTCACAAAAGAAAGTAAATTTTTTTGTTACAACTTAAAAGAATTTGCTAATAAATGTAGTAATTTGCAAAAAATAAAAAACTTGTACTATTGTTTTTGAAAAATCATTCCTTTCTGCGAACTATTTTTTCCCTCCCTTTCTTCTCCCTTGACACACATGCCGATCACACATGAGCATTTGAGGTTGCTCTAGTCTGACAATCACAAATATTCCACCTTTTATCTGTTAGCTCTAGTGGCAATAGAGATGGGTTAACATCGAAATTTGACAACCTGTCAAGACTAAGAGCATCTCCAATGGGAGATGTCAAATATGACGTGAACAGTGCAACGGTAACTTTTGGCATCAATTCACCTTTCAATCCAGATGTTTTCTATTAGGCCAAATCCTACGTGGCATTTGACATGGATGAAGGGGGAGGAAGCATGCCAACTTTGACAACATCCCTCCTTCATGCCAAATTTCAAAAAATGACTATTTGTATTTTGACATAAGGGTTGGAGAGGAATAATTTGATGTCAAATAAATAGAATTTGACATCAAAGGTTGGAAAGGAAGGCTTTGATGTCAAATTGAAGATGCTAAAATGCCGCGTCAGCCTTCAAAAAACGTTTGACATCTCCAATATGAAGCCATGGGTTAGAAATGCTCTAAGTCATAGGAGAGAAATTCATAGTTAGGCTCGGCTTAAATAACTTACCTTTGACCGGGCTAAGAAAAAATAGCCGAAATACGTTTAAGCGGGCCCGAAAACTCTTTTGCAGTCGACGCTAGATAAAAAAATCCACACCATCATAAGCACCCCCACACAACAGTGAGAGAGAATGGCGGGAAACGAGTGCCTTCTTTCGGAGGGAAACCACTAATCCTACTCGGGTTCAACAATTCGCACCGCTTCCGCATAGACCCGAACCCTCCTCTTCGCTGGAACAACCGAACGCGATGGCCGAAGTCGAAACCCTAGGTATTCTCGAAGAGATCGAAGCCCTCGTCTCCGATAAGCTTCAAGTGGTAACAGCCCCTTTTCTCTTATGATTATTTACTAGTAGTTCAATACGAATCCTTTATCGTATTCGCACGTCAAATATACTTTGCGTATGTTCTTGATTTCCGCTTCTATCTGTTTCGATGTTTTTTTTGTGCAATTTTCTCTTGGTATTATTGTGTTACAGTAAAAAAGTATATAGAATTTTCGTAATGTTCATATGGGAATTGATTAGATTGATGTTTCGATGTTATGTGTGCAATTTTCTCTTGGTATTATTGTGTTACAGTAGAAAGTATCGAATTTTCGTAAGGTTAATATGGAAATCGATTAAATTGATGTGGCTTCACTGTTTTGTTTGGTTCCCTGAGTTTTTCCCCGTTTTCGGTGCTTCAAACACGACCTAAGGTTTATGTTTTGTTTGTTATGGTTAAAAGATCTAATTTTTTCCTACATACATATGCGATTGCCACTCTAGGATTGGAAAGTTGAGTGGCGGTACAATTGTACTTGGTCGAGCATTCGCTCCTCCGGCTGTTTCAGTATGTAGGTGTATTTCTGCAACAGAGTGGGAGGAATTTGATGTGCCTGACCACTAGTATATGGTTTCGGTGTGATGATTTAAGCAAGCTAGGTCGGGACTTGGAATTTATTGTGCATTGAAGATTTGGAGACATTGGCAAGGACTTTTCATGTTCGTTGACCTTATAAATTGTGTGAATTGATATTAGCAGCTGAATAGGTTTGACATTTCTGGCCCATGCAGTTGGTTGGATGATTACATGTGTTTACAATGTTTTAGCTTTTTATGCCTCGTGTATCCAAACTATAATTTTATGCGAAGCATGGTGTAGTAGGATTTTGCCCTTCGATACATGTGATTGAAATAAGGAAACCTCGGTTGAGTCTCGATTATTAAGCCACCTTTTGAACCAGTATGCAGTTCAATAGTTACCAAAAGGGTGGTTGTATTAGAAAACAAATGGGGGATCAGTCCTCTGCTCTGCCCATGTCAATGCTGGAAGCAATGTTCCTGCTTCAACAAAATCACATTTGGTAAACAAGGAAGCTTCATTCATCTGTAGCACCAATGCAACTAACTGGCGAAAAAAGAAACTTTAGTAAAGAAGGAGGGTCATAGCCAGCCAAGGCAAACCAAGCATGTAACTGGATGATCTGGAAACACAAAACATAGTTCAACTAATGCTAACGAGAGATTCCTCGAAATTTGATAGTAGCGTGGCCATGGTTATATTGGCAATATAGTTTGTTCTAACAAGCTTCGCTTTTGACAACAAAGAGTCTGCACTCTGCAGTTGAAATTTGACAGGGAATGGATGATCGTCGGATTCAAGTGGAGATTTGCACAAGGTACTCCTGCTAACCCTAGGGTGATGCTGCACCAGGAATACGCTTAGTGTCCCAGATAGACCAATTTGTAGTGGTTAAGTGTTCAAGTGGAGTACAACTATAATGTATGAAGCTTCTAATGTCATAGTGGGTGCGTTGGTTGGCTGCATATATGCTGTTATACTGTGTTTACCTCGTTTGTAACAAAAAGGTACTGTGTTTACCTAAATTGCTCGTGATAAGACTTGACCAACATCACAATTCCAAAGTTTTCTGCTTTACTTAGGATTATTGTACGTATTTCCTTCTAGTACCTGTTCTGGTATCAGCTTCTTTTATTAGGGGACTTATTTTGATGCCATAAACTACGCAGTGTTATGGAAGCTAATAGTTTAGTATTTGTTCAATGTTGGTTGGTCTGATTGTTGCATAAAGCTATTGGTTTTTTCCTTGCGCAGTCTGTCTTTGACTCCTCTTGTACTTGTGAGTTAATTTTTACCGAGGTTTACAATAAACGTATGTTCCATGATTTCAAAAATAAGTGAAACTGTTTGCGTTAGCTTGGTGATGAGAAAATGTTTATTTAGCTTAGATGCTTGCTCTTTAACTGCATCTATATTATCTTATGTTGTGGAGTGTCTTTCCTTCTATTGTTGTTGTTCTTTTTCTTTTGTTTTTTTGATAAAGGTTCGTCACTGTTTAATTGTTGGCAGTTATGTCCTAATTATTTGTTCCCGACTGTGTAGATTTGTAACTACGACAATTGGCTTCTTTATTAACATTCAGAACTTTTAATCTATTGATTTGCAATCTATTAAATAAATGGCTGTCTCCCTTAGGTTTCCTACAAGTGGCTGAGTCGTAATTTTTTGCTGCCATCAGATTCTTCAAAGAGGTAAATGATTGTATCAGAAGTAGTTGTTTAAGTTAGATTCCCTATGCTAATATCGGTTGCTGGTTTTCCATGTAGGTTGCTCCACAAATTTGTCGAGAAACATGGAGATGCGATGGAAGTAGTATATGCCTTGTCTGGCTGGTTGAAGAATAATCCTTCAGTTTACCATATTAGGCTTGTTTCTGGGCCTAAACTTGCAGGTTAGAAATTGTTGTGGGGAAATCCACATTCATCCCATCACTAACAAATCCCTTCGTGCTGTGTTAAAAATGTGTTCCTCTTCTTCGATGTTACACTTGAATAATTACTTTAGTCCTAACTCATTGGTCTGTCTTCTATTCCCTCTTTTTACCTTTACTCTCGAACCTTCCTTTGATTAATTTTGCTTTTCCTTGGTACTATCTATGTCAAGCAGCACTTCCGTCAGGTGTGGATCCCGTATACTTTTTCTAGTATTGTTCATGAAGATATAAGCCCTAAGAAAAGTTCAATAATGTGCAGTTTGATTATATTAGATTTAGACTGCAAGGTTTTGGGAAATTTGCCAAATTTCAGTTGTTATTTACACAAACAAACTAAAGTTTGGGAGATGCGAGTTGTTCTGTACTCAAAACATATTTTTGCATTCTGAGGATGTCTTTTATGAAAGGAATCTACGGTACTGACACCAGCAGCTATCATATTTCAGCATACGCCTGGTTATACACTGTGTATTAACTTTTCTTGATCGAAAAGCGGATGAAAGTTCTTTTAACGGATTCCTGTATTTTCTTGGTTGGTAGGAATAATCCTTGGAAGTGTCTTTGTCTTGAGTTCTTGCAGAAGCTAAACAAGATTTCGATGGCAGTTGTTCAGTCCATGTATACAGTGTCCAAGCTTGCATCCCAAAGGATCCAGCGGCACTTTGGAATGCAGAATATGTGCAAGCCGAAGAACTGTTTAGGCAGCCCCCCGCAACTGATAATTGCTTGCGAGATAACAGGTATAGTTCTTCTAAGTTGGAGTTCATGAGCATACCCTACTTGTGTAGCAACGACCAACACCGAGACTTATACTCAATGCCTATCTGTTTTCCCTGCAAAAACTTCCCCCCTCTCTCTCTCTCTGTGTGGGAATTTTTTCCCCCCAAAAAATTGGGGACTACTCTCCCCTTTTGGGAAACTCCAAAGCTTCCCCTCTCCCGCCTTTTCTCTGTTTCTGTTTGATAATGAAATAACAACTAATTGATTTTATGAAATCCTTCCTTTTTTGTTTACAAGGTTTCAAACATAAAAAACTGCACCTACTGCAAGAAAGACTAAAGTAATTAAACTCATTGTGATGTTCTTATTTTTCTGCCAAGTTTTTGCCAACATATATGGCCATTCAGCTGGAACTTCTGTACATATATACTCTTGCTTCAACTTACTATGGTCAACCCTGACTTCAGTCATCAGGTGTGCAACCATATGAAACTCAGCATAGTGCAGTTTAATGTGTTCATTTCCTGATGCTCATTATTGTCTTTTCAGGTTATGCAGAATTTCAAATTCCTTTGTCAAGCGTAGTACTGAGGGCACAACCGCCAGCATTGCAGTTCCGCAACCCAAAACTGCAGGGATGGCAGGGCCATCCAGAAGTAATCCTTCTAATCAAAATTTGAGTATTCCTCAACCTCAGCAAAAGAAAGTTCAGCAATCAAGCCCAAAGGTCGGTCTACAACCTACCCATGTGGTAAAAGATATCAAAACTGAGAGTCCAGTTACAGAGGGTCACAAACAGGTTGCCAAGGGTTCTTCAGATAAAGAAAAAGTTCCTCAATTGCCTGCTAATAAAAAGAAAGGCCAGAATGAGAAAAGTACTTCAGGAAATGGGGGCTCATTGGCAAATATGTGGGACCGTGCATCTACAAAGCCAAAGCCCAGTACTGCCACAACAAAAACTACTATTATTATTCCAAACACTACAGGTTTGTTTCCATTCACTCTTAGCCGGTGGTAAAGAAAAACAGATGTACTTTCTATCTGACCTTTATTTTTAAAATATACATATTTTAGTCTCTTGTGCGGAAGCTCAAATCTGTGCTCATGAGGCAGTAGAGGCAGCAGATAGTGATGATGATGGCGAAGATTTTAATTTCAAGAGAGCTTCCAATGGTGAAGGCAGTAGAAAGAGAAGGGTTGTTTTTGATTTTTCAGACGAAGACGATGAATTTAAAGATGCTGTAAATCTAGCATCACCGGATCCCCCCAAAAGGAAATCTTTTCTGGATAAACAAAGTAGTAAATCCTCAGTTCCCGAGAAAAACAATTTTGATATTGACAAGGAAAAAGAGAATAAACCAAAAGCAAAGGAAGATAAAATAGCGGAGAAGGCAATTAACCAAGCACCACCAAGGGCAGATTCACCAATTGTCAGCAAAGGCAAGACTGCTGAGATTTCATCTTTAGAAAAAGTCCACAGTCCCATTCCTGAAAATAATGCAAAGGATAAAGTGACTAATGCAGCTCCAACTTCACCCAAGAGGAGAAAAGTGATGAAGACACGAATTGACGAGCGTGGGAGAGAAGGTATGTGCAAGAGGCCTTCCCTATATTTTCAACTTGCCTGTCTTACTGTTGTTTCTGTGGTGAAAAGTTTCACTTTGTGCATCATTCTAGTATGTCATTCTGTATGATGATGTTTATGCTTTTAATGCTACTTATTTCAAAGACCTCTTGCTGAATCAGCTCATCTATACTCCATCGCTACGTTCTTAGTATCATATCTCTCTTAAAATCAATGTTGTGTAATATTAACATATGCACGCATGTACTCAGTTAAAAAGTGAAACGCAACCATCTTATGCATATTGTTTCCTGAAAGGTGTTCTGTAATGCAGTTCTTGTTTTCTTTGTTCTCTACCTGCTTATATCTGTTGATTGTTCATATTATGCTCTAGTAACTGAGGTCGTGTGGGAGGGTGAGGAGACAGAGACCAAAGCTGATAGTCATGCAGTGACGAAAACAGAAAACACCTCAGCTGACAATACTGTCAACAGGTAATTTGAATAGTTTCTATTATATTTGATCTGTTAGTTAACTTGAGTTTTTTTATAGAACTACTTGAATATAATATCTCGCGGCTGAGCCGGTTATTTTCTGATAACATCCACCGCAGTTGTTCCATCTTCACAGCAGTGGCAACTTTCAGAATTACTGCATTTGAAAATATTTGTTTCACTGTAGAAATAGAAAATAAAAAAGATGCCCGTGAATTTGGCATTCCATTTCCTGGTTGTCAATACAATTCGATACGGTAGTTATTTTGCTTTCATCTGATGACACTGCTCAAAATGTGCGTATGAATACAGGGCACCCGCTGCTAAGAAGTCACCAGCTGTGGGGAACACTGCTCCATCTAACCCAGGTGGCAAAGCAGGAAATAAGAAAGCTGGAAATGTGAAGGATCCTAAACAAGGGAATATTATGTCTTTCTTCAAGAGGGTTTAGGTTGACCAGTTGACTACAGGAGAATTCCGTGTATTAGCCGGTGGCTAGTGAGCTTGTCTTTTTTGAGAATGCTAATTTCTGGTGTTCCAGTTCGTGTATTATTAGCCTTTTTTCATCCTCTTCTCTTTTTCCTGAAAGCTGTGTAGCCTTTTCTGTATTGATTGGTTAGTTTCATCAGAATTCTGGTTCTGGTTGATGTTATGTGCGAATATGGTTTCAATTAATGGAAACATCTCTCTCTCTCTCTCTCTCTCTCTCTCTCTCTCTCTCTCTCTCATAAAATTGGCTGCTAGTTCAGCATTCCACCGTATCAAGGCCAAAAAGCCAAGTGAAGGTGCTACTGGCAGTTGTTTCAGGAAGGTTAAAATTTTGCTCACTCGCGCCCACGCAATTAGTAGTTTGGATTTGGTGGTTTGAAATCATAATAAGAATCAAACCAAGGGTTATGCTCTTCTTGAGTCCCGACTGTCCAGTTTAGCCCATTTGTGGATCCTTCTCGGGCTTACTTGAAGCAGAACTTTCCATGAACACATGAAAAAAATCAATCATGTTAAATTCATGTTGATCAGCTATATCAATGAATAATTGTTACAGATTTGTCTTGATATACAGGGATGTAATCAAATGTGACAATGTTTTTCTTAAAGATATATGCGTTCTGGAATCATAATAGCGGGTGCTCATCAACATGAACTTAGACATGATTGATGATCTAGATAAGGTCTAAAACATGGAAAGTCCAAAATCATCAAAGTAGGCCCAAAAATAGCCCACACATGGCGAACTGGATGGACAAGTAAAGGGACTGTAGAGAATCTGTCCTCAAAATAGAAACTGTAGAAACTGACAGAATGTTCAATAATATTGGCTAAAAGCCCAATAACTACTTGCAGAATCTATTTTAGTGAAGATGTTTTGAAAAACAAAAAATAGCTACTACCCATTTCTCGCAAAGCTACCAAAACAAATTCAAAACAAGTTTCGATAGTCAATTTAAAAGAAAATGGAACAAAAGTGAACTGGACTTCATTATAGGTTCCAAAGGAGAATGATGTACACTATATACATTCAGCCATGTAATATCCTTTATGTTTTCAGCCTTCTCGAATCAAGTTTGTAGGTTCGCTCATAACATACTTCGGTAGTTCATATTTTGCACCTGCAACAAGATTATTGAGGCATCTCAGATGTTAGAAGTGAGTAACACCAGAAGACAAAACTGAAAGTAAAAGAGCAAACAAAAGGAAAGCAAAAAAACAATAATTCGAGTACCTCTTTCATCATAGCATATTGTCAAATCAGCACTTTGAACAATGACTCCAGCACTGTCCACAATTGCTTGTGCGAGGGTTAGATCAGCTTCTGCAGCAGCGCGAAGGGCATCCCAAATTTCTAGTGCCAATGAAAACGGTAATCATTTAGGATTTTGCAGACAGTGGATGATGTGCATGCCACAAGGATACAACGAAAGAGAAAGGACATGTGTTACAAATGAAATAACAGTAGAAGGAAAACAAAAGAAAAAATGACAAATACGTTGATCTCCATTCTGCCCTTATCTTGTGAGCTGTCATACTATGGCCATGGTAGATATTTTCTTGTCCATTTGTCAACACAAAAACAAGGGGAACTGGACCCCTGATGTCAAGCTCGAGAAGGCCAATGCCCAATTTGGTAGAAGCCAAACTGCCAACAATAATTGCAAATTATCTTACTTGTAAATTGCCTCATTTGCAATGATGCAGCTTTATCTTTTTAATTTGGCTCTATCTCCCCTGATTTTACACAGAAGAGAAGAACATACGGTGCAGTTCACACCTAATAAGCAAGCCAATGACTGGGAGTAATATTTTCCTTTCAACAGCGCTTCCGCCTACAGTTTTGAGGTCTCAATGACTTTTTCATTACGAGGCACTCATCAGTTGCCAGGTTTGCTGTCTAAGAAAGAATTTCCTTGAGTTTCAGACATTTAAAAGCAGAAGATCAGTTGACAAGTTTCCACCAGTGAATGCAGTGTAAATGTCAGACACCACTGTTGATCATGAAGGAGAAAACTTCCTGTTCATTCCAGCCGTGGTTCTTAACAAAAATGTCAAAAACTGGGCAATGATTGATTTCGCCCAAATTTCCGCAGCTATCCATAATACTTTAATCAAAGAAGAGAGACTATCCCAACATTTTGACATGCTTGGAGATTTTTAAGCACTCCTCCCATTTGAGTTTTTGCCCCTCTGATAGGATTTTCAAATAGGAAGCATGCACCTATTCACCTCTATTTTCTAGAAAAGTCAGGTTTTACCGTTTTCTATAAGAACTTATCTAGAATGGTAGATGTAAGAATACCTTTCCTGCCACCATAGTGAGGAGCAGTGTCCCAGAACTCCTCACGCATCTGCAGAAGTTGGCTCTTTGTTATTTGTGGCGAATGCTTCCAAGGTTTTGGCTTTTCGATCTTCTTCACTGTGCCTGTGATTACCAGAAAGTCCCAATAATGGCATTAGTGGTGGGCCAACAATGTATACAAGCGTATTGAGGATCAGTTCCCCCTTTGTCACAAGCTCAAAGAATACAGTACATAGAACTAATCCCAAAGTTATCAATCCTAAAAACTGAAACCTAAGTCCAAGATATTGGATGTATGACAGTCGTTAAGAACCCATACGACTGAAGAAAACACAGCACAGGATGTCATGATCGCTCTCTTATCTAGATTTTCCAATTTTGAATCTTAATTTTCAACTTCTCTCTTCAATACATTCGGCTCTGTTGGGGTGTTCGGGGGAAATGAGAGAGGGACACATTAAAGGGAGAACGAGTTAAATCTATAAGAAGTATGGGTTGACAGTGGAGAATTTAAAGCTGGGGAAATTGAAGGGAAAATGAGTACGAAAGTTCATGTCAATTCATGATCTAATTGCTTCATAGTCAAGCGACTCAAGCCATTTAATCTGGCAAGAGATGATAATTAACAGCCTTTACAGCAAGGGATCTTTATTGGCACTGCCAAATGGAAAAGAGAGGAAAGATTTTTTAGACTAATAAAAGATGAATTAGCTTCTTTTTTCATACCAGCTGATCTTCTAAATGGTTGACAAAATAGAAGCCCAATATATGGTGGATTACCAGCTGCTCCTAAAGCTTTCTTATTTTAAAAATTATTGTCAAGGTAAAACAAACTTTTATAGAAGAAATAAATCGACCACAACCTGGAAGGGCATTCCAGGATATACCACAAGTCAAAACAGAAAATCGAAAAATTTAGTGTGACAGGAAAGCTTATCTTAAACTTCCACTCTATAACAACAAAGGCAATAAACAAACCTTCAAGATATTACCATAAAGCATCTTGAGTTCTACAAGCTATTCCTCAACATATTCCAAAAGCAAAAACTTACCCGGTCCATTGAAGGACCCAAATATCACTTGGGCTAAAAGGGCAGTACAACCTGGTGCAAAATCTGGACATTTGTCAAGCTAGAAGTAATTAGCTGAAGCACACTTGTTACACTTCACTAAGCCAGTGTACCACAGCATAGACTACACATACTTCTACTTCACAGAAAAAACAGCTTGCATTATCTCAGGCCAATTTAACTGTGTTCTGAATCACTGACTTTATGCCTAATATAAGCAACCAGAATTGTCTCAAGTTTTCCAGTATCATGCCAAACTTCAACATCTAAGATCAACTTCTGAAGTACCCTTTGTCCAAATCATCAAATGAATGATAAAAAATTCTAACTACCAAACAGGTTGACTTCATGCCAATATCTACACCCAAATCCCACCAACTTGATTCAGAAGACCTACTCCAATTAAGTTCAGCTCATTGGGACCAAGCCCAATAAAGCATTTTAAATTAAGTATTAATTATTACCATCACCATGTATACTCTGCACTGATGTAGAGATCTTAACTCCCACAGACAGAGCAACACGCGTACATAGCAAACTCACAGATAAAGATGCTCCAAGTAGAAATAAAACAAAACTATACCTAAAATCAATTATTTTTTGGAGGATCCCCACACCCGTATCCAAATTATCAATATCCGCGCATTCTTACTTTCCAAGATTGAGGTGTCGGACCCTTAGATATACACCCGCACACATTTCGGTTATCTAGGTTTCCCTTTCAAATGTATTTTTTATAAGAAACCAAACCAAACAAAATTGAACCTTAAGTACCACCCAATGTGGGTTGGCTACATGAATGTGCTTTCTCCATCAAATTCTGTCGATGGTATTGTGTTCCACGGTATCCAAGAAACCTAGGTCTTTTCGAACTACGGCATCTATAGCCAGTCTTGATCTACCTCTAACCTTGGTGCTACCATCTACCAACACGGACATGGGTGCGGGTGTATATCTAAGGGTCCAACACCTGAATCTTGGAAATTAAGGATGTGTGGATATGGATCTGAATTTGGATACAGGTGCGGGGACCACATACACAGTAGGTGATGAACACACACCCACAATTGCACAAAGAAAACAATTGATCAGAATTGGGAATCACAACACGAGATATACGTGATTCCACAAGATTGCCTACATTAACCGCTCACACCAGTTTTCACTATCATATTCAATGAAGAAGAGTAGTAAAACATCTAGCCAAAATTCTACGTGCCAGAGTTTATATCGACAAATTACCATATCTCCCTTGTACTCAAAAGAAAATCATGAATGTGTGGTGTAAGTTGTTCAGTACTAACAAATAACAATACATACATTCTTTCCTACTCATCTACATAATCACAAACATAGACATCTACACATTTATTCTGATAACTCAGGTGTCCGGGTCAGCTAACAAACACCTCAATTAATCATGGCACAAATCCCACCGTCCACTAGGCGGCCAAGCCGGCACACTTTGTGCTACTAGCAACAATGCATACAAACACAAGCACATAGACATCTACACATTTTTTTCCAGATAACCTAGGAGTCTGGGCCAGCTTACGAGCATCCGACAGATTGATCTGGGACACCAATCACACCGTTCACTAACACGGCCCAATTAAATCCCAGAAAAAGCTCCGTATGGATTGGCCCAAAGGAGTTGGTCCGGAGTAGCAAACAATGAAGAATCGGATTTGAACTGATAGAGAACATCAAAAACAAACTAAAAAGAACTGATACAATCATCTGAAAACAACTGCGAATCAAACGAAAAAGTTGATTTCGCGAGATGTGGCGATAAACTCACCCTCTCCTTTGGCCTCCGACGATCCAGCACACCCCATGCTAATCCTCTTTGCACAATCGCGAGGGCAACAAAAGGAAGCTCAGAAAATCATAGGGGGGAAAAAGGCTGCTCGGATAAGTGTCGTGTTTGGGGGGGTGGGAAAATTTTGCAGCTATTTTCCCGGAAAGCGCAGGAAATTTAGAGGAGTTGGAGTGGGAGAGAGGTCAAAATAGGTTTGGTTTGCTCTCAATAATAAGAAATTGGGTAAGTTTACATTAAATCCCACTCAACTACGATCTATTTTCGCTTAATCTCCCTAAAGTTTGAAACTCAGCACCTAACCCTCTTAAACTAAACAGTTTCTAGATGTCAAAGTTGGCGTCCGCGGAAAATCACGGTTTACCGTCTTGCCCGTCAATCATCAGCCCACCGTGTTTTTTTTCAACCTAACCTTTCACGCTTAACTTCCTCGAAAACCACCGCCACATCGAAAATCAAATCCAGTCAACCCACTCAAATGAAAAGTTACTCCAACCCTAATCACTTCATATCCTGCTATTGTCTGTGATTTTTCCATAACTGACTATACCAGTTATGTTATTTTATTCTTCTCCCAGCGTTTTGTAACTCTTTGTAAAATTACCCTTAAACTAGTGGAAAGGGGTAATCTCCTTGTGAAATCTTATTCATCGTGTCATGTTTTGCTCGCATGACAAGTTCCATCCAAAATTCAATGTTTTTGCTAACGGGATAAGTTGAGTTTATTGTAAATTAGAAAGTTAAGTGAAATTAGTCAAAGTTGAAGGGGGATTAATGTAGTTTTCCGTAAGAAATTTTGGAGAGTAGAGAAAGCAGGAGCGGCGGTTGGCTGTCAAGTTCCAATTTTCCGTAAGGGGTGAGATGTTATTGGGTATGGTTCGGCCTACAGTGAATGTGTGTGATGAGGTCTACCGACACATATAAAATATCGTACAGTCGTATGAATCTAAAACTGTCTAATGTACTTAGATCTGTCCGATAGATATGGGATGTCTTTTTTTTTTTGTTTTTTCGTCATTCGTCAAACCTAATATACTCTATTCTACGAAATTTGGGAAGGGAATCGGTGCTTACGGGAATCGAATCATGCCCATATGCATGGGAGTACAAGCGGAGCACGCACTGCACTGCACTCCACTTTCAATAATTTTTTTAAGACGTTTATTTTATTTAACTTATTTTCCTTTGGTTGGTTTACTTTTATTGTTAGTAAACCTTGTTTTTGTTTTCTAATCAAAACAGTTGACTTTCTGCCTTCGTTTGAGGGGAGAAATCCAAAAAGTGAAACAAAAATCGATCGAACTCGAAAAAAAGATTTAAGAAACCGAAACTTGACCTTTTTTTCTTTTTCTTTTTTTTTTCAAATGTTGGTTATATTTTTTTGACCTTTTCAATTGCCCAATCCGAACTAATTTGACCATTAACTAATTGATTTGAGAAGAGATAAAACCAAAAAGTAAATTAAATAAATCAAGCCAAACCTTACGTATTCATAGTCCAAACCTTAAGGTTTTGATAGCCGTTCAAGGCTTCTAGTTTTTCCATTCATTGACTGGACTCCTAAAGATTTGGAGTGTGAGGTCATGATCAATGATAAAACTGGTTTAAAATAAAATTAAAAAAAAATCACATAAGTAAGCTACCGGAAATCGTCTAATTGAAGCTTGATCAAGAATTCTCCAAAGGTCTCATCACCTAAGCCTAGCCTGCGAGTAACTTCTCTCAATAATTAGAGCCTGAAGTCAAAATAAATAGATTTGCCAACTATGCTTCAAATAGGTGATGAAGTGTCCATGGCATCTGGAGTTTTCTCCCTTTTTTTCTGCTAAACACAACCATGCTTATCAATATAGAGGCATAAAATTGCAAATGAGAAAGGAATAGATTGCTGCACCTGCACAAAAGACACTGCGTAAAGCTAAACATAACCAGAATCTAGCATACAAATTTAGGCACAAGCATGAATGATCTTCGTTAGGCTACAGTGTACAAAGTCGGTCCGTGACTCCGGGGTTGGCTCAACTACAGACAAGAAGAAGGAACATGCATCACAATCCATCGGATAACAAAAGCCGGGAGAGTATTAAGAAGTCGTGGTGTAATCAAAACTTGAATGAATCACCATATTTGCTCCTCATATTGTAACGGTCGTACTTCGGATCGTCATAATTCACAGGCTTCATCTCCACAGGTCTCTGTTCCATCCCTACTGCTCCAAAACCCGTCTCTACACTTTTCTCCCGTCGATGCTTTGTCCTTTCTTTCTGACTCTTAGACCTATTATGTTGACCGTAAGGTGGGACCTCCCCTGATCCATAGATTTCCGCATATTCTTGCCGTTTTGACGATCTGTGCTTGCTTGACAGAGAAGGGTCTTTGAAACTGGCTGATCTTATGTTAGGCGGTTTCATCTCTGAATACTTGTCACCAATATTGGGAGTATGGGCTTGTCGGGTTTCAGAGAGAGGAGTGGGAGTTCTTTGCTTTCGGACCAAGGGGGTCTCGGCCTCATCTTCGGGCATTTTCAGAGAATCTTTCATTGGAGTGAGACCACCGGTCTTGGAAATCTTGCGGTTGAAACGAAGGGGGATGAAGTAGAGAAAGATCCCAGCCAATGCTTCAATTGTGAGCTTGGATAGATCAATTATGAGCCTTCCAAAAGAAGGCCACCCCTCTGCTTCTTGTTCCTCCTTGATGGGTTCAACAATAGGAGTGGATTTCTCCTTGCTCTGTTGGTCATGAGAGTCACTTTCTGATGGATGTTTCTGCACCTGTAATTGACATAGATTCAGCCGCAAAGAGAAGAAAGAATAAAACAAACACTTGAACTATCTGGAATGCACATGCTCTCTTATGGCAATGGATTGTCACCAAATGAGAAATCGTTCAGAACACAAAGACCATAGGAGGAAACAAGTCCCGACAGATACTCCATGAGTCTGCTTTGGAGAGATAAAATAACGGTTGTCTTCAGTCAATTTGGATACTGACAACCATTTGACCAGACTCATCTCTGAAAATTCTCGATTTCTAATTCCACCTTCAAGGAAATTAACAAAACGGAAGTGAAAATGCAAAGTAAGAGTATTACCACTTTGTAGAAACAAGAAGGTCCAAATCCCTGTTGAAGCATGCATGAAGCATATCCTACTAAGACGGCACCAATGACCATAAGTACGTCTGCCAAGAGAAGCAATGGATTATACCAATATTCAGCAGGAAATGCAATCTGAATACGCAGTTAAAAATTGAATTGATGCATCAGAGTTTACAGAGGTCAAATTTAACTATGTCCTTGCCATGGGCCCACTTCGTAGTAATCCACATGCTAAAGCACCCTTAAGGCTGTCCTGTGGTCATAGATTTGCAAGAGGGATACAACAGGGAACTAGAGTACAAATTTAGCATTTAGATTCACCTTTTCCCTTTCTTTTTCAATTCCTCACATCCTTGATCCAAACACAACAAGTGTATACATCACTAATCATAAAAGTAGGGACCCATCCATAACTACCTTGGTGTACTTCTCGTGACGATATCAACTATCAACCTAAGATATGACCTTCTTAGCGTGGAAGTACCATTTTCATGCTTACCGTGCCCGACAACCCTTAAGCTGAAGTATATTGCAAACAACCAGCAAGCATGGACACGTTCAATTTCATTACACTTCATTTACCAGCATCAAGTATTGTAATGATTACCTTGTAAACCCAAAATACGAGTATTTTTTTCACGAGTAGTTTTTTCCTTGAGGATCATTACAGAACCCTTCTCCTACAGGGCTCGCACCATTACAGCTACAACCAAAATTTGGTCTCTGAAAAGTTTCAACCCTATGCTAAATCCCTTGCATACTTGCCCATCAGACCCGGAGCATGGCTTATCAAAGATAGACAAACTAGAAAAGTGAACACCCCGCTTTTAGCATGCCCCAGCTTGGCTCATTCAACATCATCTCAAGGTTTAAAAAAAAAAAGGAATAGGAAAGCTAATTTTTTGAGTGAGAATATATCCGATGACAGGTAGATTGATTGGCATCTGAAATGGCTAGTTACATGAGTATGCGCAAATGTCCCCCAAATAAAATTTACAGCAACTGGTTCCCTACACGCCACAGAACCAAGCTTCTACTTAACCAAATATATCTATCTATATCTCTATATCTATATCTATATCCTATAGGAATGTGTTCAAGCCTACTAATCCTCCAAACCTCCCTCCCTAATTTTCTAGAGTTTTGATTTTCTTTTAATTTGTTTAAATTGGGAGGATGGTGGCCCAACTTATCTCTCCACTACATGTGTGTGGTTCTCACTACAAAGTGTCGAAACCGCACAAATTATTTTTTTGTCCAGTGCATCGAATGGATACAACGCTAGATGATAAAAAAGATAGTTTAATATTTCTTCCGCTTTTGTGTTTGACACAAGCTAGCATGGGTCTCACTTTATGCATCGAAAGAGTGTGGTGAAAAATAAATTTGGGGTACCACGTAACAGTGGTCTTGTGCATTGACTAGGCACAAACGCTAGTAATAATGAAGAAAGAAAGATAGATAGAATGCATAAACAATGTGAGGGCAGCGAAAGTAAATATGGGAAAATCAAGTCAGTAAACTATTCCCGCAGAAGGATACTACAATAAGCAAATCTCAATGCAACAATTCCCTAATGATTACAAGCCTACGAGTAACATCTACCATTAATCAGTGGAAAATTGAGGTCCTCCATGAAGCAAATAGCTGAATTGTAAACAAAGTAAATGCACACGCCAAACAAACTGTGCACCATTGCCAAAGAAGGATAAAGGATGGGAAAAAGCAAATATTTGAGCAGACACGCCCACTCAGGAAAATGACAAAAGCATCAAAAATCGTGATTTTCTACTGAAAAAAGGCATCAATTAGTTGTTTGCTTGAGTAATTGCTTTCCATAGCACTTTTCTCTTCTCAACTGTGGTTTTCCAGTTGCAGCTAATGTGTACCCCCACCCCCTTCCCGATCATGATAATCAGAGCTTCCACAAGTGTAAGCATCATGATAGCAGTAACTCGATGTTTTGAATGGCATTCTAGAATCTAGCCCTAGCATCTTTTCCAGGCATCAACTTCAATAAGTTGCTTGCCAATCGGTGCCACCAATGGATGTCATCACACAAGGTAAACAAATCAAATCTTTGTTGGACGCCTAGTGTAGTTTCTCATCATTTTACCCCTTCCAGCGGGGCAGTGCTGGTCCAAATTCAAGATAAGTTCCGCCCCAAAATCTTTCACTTAAGCCTTACCTAAATCTGGCCTAAGCTAAAATATGATCATTGAACTTGGCTCCACATAAATGGACTGACCGGGATCTAGGGGATATAGTGAGATGTCTACCTCCCATCCATGTTAGAGTTCTTGACTATTAGGCATGGCTTCCTCCTCAAAGATCATGACAGTAAGAGGTCAAGAGATCTATTTTGGGTAGGGCTAGAACATACCCTTGTCTCTTGCAGACTCGAGCATTCAAATGACAAAGCAACTTGCTAGACAATGCACCTTGCTCTAACTCATACAACCAACCTTCAATTAATCTCCTTTGTTTTACAGATACACAGATATGGTTCATGTAATGCAGGTCTTGATGGACAGCGATAAGTAATCCTCTCAAATCCTTCTGTTGCATTCAAATGCGTAAGCTCATATTTTAGAAAAGTGCATTATGACAAAATTGCATAAATGTCAATGATAATGGACCATATGCAAAGCAGTTGGTTTATATGTAAAGAAGTGGAACAGAAGTTGATCCTTCTGCTTCAAGAACACAAATAAAGTTAATTGTACGGGGTTTAAACCTGCGGGAGAAATTGAGCTGTACTGATAATCGCATTCCTCTTGGTTAAGGGAGATTTGACGAAGAGCAGCATTTCCTCTATCAACAACTAGTAATGAACACGTAGGGCGAACATATATCACATCAAAGTCAGTTGAGAACTTGGCATCCTCACTTGGCCCATCCCTATACCCTGCTACATTTGACTTTCCGCCAGCAATTGTTGTCACGCCTACAAGGTTTTATAGAGTACGGCGCTTCAGAAAATATCCAGTGTTGCCTCCAACTTAAGTTTTAACCGAAGTTGATAATTTAAAAATACATTTACAAATACAATTTTCACTTTAAACTTTGACTATTTCAAAGTACCTTTGTCAATTTTTACTTCAACAATACTCAAAAGAGAATAGAACCTTTGGGGTATCATTCTGTTTTCCCTTTTCCAGAATAAAGTTCGCATCTGAAACAGAAAAGCTAAAATAACCTCCAACTATCGTCTAGGATAACTAACTAGCACAAAGCACACACACCTCCTTCTCCTATTTTCCTGATGGCAAGGTTCGAGGTATCAGCAACATACACGTTTCCTTTATCATCCATGGTTACACCCTGTGGATGATTGAAACGAGCATCACTTGGCTTTCCGTCTACATGGCCCGTGTAACCTTGGAATGAACCAGCAACCAATCTTGCCCTGCTATCTGCATCAATAAAATTTTGAAACAGAAAAACAAGTAGAAACCCCTTAAATTCAAATTTAAAACAAAGTAATTTCTACCAATCCACAAAACAAGCCATTTCCATTCCACCCATCACTTTAAAAACAAAGAAGGGAACATATCAGCATTTCCCGCCAAAGACATTAGCCCTCAGTCTGGTTGCTAAGGGAACCAATGAAACAAATTACTTCGTAAACTTCAGAATTTTAACAATTTCATCATTCAAGATTCCAGGGAGCAACAATTGCCAATCAACTATCCTAAGTATCAGTTTGCGAAAAGTGGTACTCAGTCTCCGGAAAAAATTCAAAAGTTGTGCAAGAAAATGAAAACATTTTCTCATTTCATCTATACACTTCTCCATAACAGCAAACCGTGTGTCTTTACCGCTTATGGATACTATGACAAAAAATAACGCACGTGTACCCAATTTTCAACTGGCAGATATAGCAAGAGAGGAAAAGGCTAGCACTCACATTGGGACAAGGGCGGAGTAATCCGGACAATGTTGCTATTAACTGAATCGACAGCATATAATTCACCATCTTCTGAGACGCGAATTTTGTAGGGCACAACTCCAAGCCCATTCCCCTCCACAACAGTTTCAACATGGTACCCATCCTCAAATTGAAGAACATTTCCATCTGATGAGTAGCAGAAAATCACATCATATAAGCTTAGTAATGTATATGAACACACAGGATATAGGATCTATATGTTGTTCAATTCACGGGAAGGACAAGATAAGTGAACCTGGGATAACTTATCCCAAGAAGAGCATTCTAGTCCTTTGGGTCACTAAAATAATCCGAGATAAGGTGTCCCATCCGCTTCCCAGGACAAATAATCCGTCGCATGCGGATGTGGGTAAAAAGGTTATAGGAGGTCCAGAAACACAACAACAAGCACAACATTTTGCACATGCATATGTGGCAGTGTCTCATTGGTAGTCGAAAACTAGAAATTCATCCAGTTGCCAACGAAACACTCCCGCCTAGGCACGTTGTGCAAAATGTTGTGCACGTTACCGTGTTGCTAGACTTTCTCTACTCGAAATCAGTTATCCCGAACCACTCTTGCATTATCATCAAACGCTGATTAATTTGTTCATGTACCTTCTTATCTGCTAATAAAAAACAAATGTGCCCTATAGCGCACAAAACGTTCGTCCAATCACTCGCTAACAACGGAAAGCACAAATTAAGACTGGTACTTGCCTGAATGGGGTATTTTGGAGGAAGACCTCGTCAATTTGAGAAGAGAGTTCAAGTGTTTCATCAAGGGTCCTGAATAAGAAATATCAGTATATACCCAAAAAAAAAAAGAAAAAAGTATCACTGCTAGTATCATGTACACACACACACACACACACATAGAGAGAGAGAGAGAGAGAGAGAGAGAGAGAGAGAGAGAGAGAGAGAGAGAGGGAAGGTTGATACCTGCAGGAGCAGCATTGGCTTGGAATCGGAGAAGGCAAGTGAGGAACAAGGTTAAGAAAGTGAGGAAAACGAAGGATGAATATGATCTCATGGCTGAATCTCAACAAACCAGAGTCAGAGAAATAGGAGAGAGAAAACTATGGAAGAGATTTGAGAGCAGTTTCTGATGAGATGAGATGAGATGAGGTGAATGTAGAGAGAGATTGAAACACCCCGCCCGCGGCGTGGGTTTTGCAACTAGCGGTGGCTTCAGGAGCTGGGAACACTACACAAGGGGCGAGTGGCACTGTACTTTAGCTTACAGCTTACTTTCCGCTCTTTTTTACTTGTATATTTATATACTACTAATAAAGTGCTTTTTTTTATTTCTCACATTTATCTGTCCGGAAAGGAAGTTTTTCTACTCGGAAAAGAAAATTAACCAAAGAAGTTCTGAAGGAGGAATATATTTGTGACACCCTTTTATTTTATTTTTTTGCAAATTAAAATAAATATTTATTTTTTGAATTAAAGATGATATATTATGAGAGAATAATCTGTCACGTAAAATAAAAAATAAGTACTTGAAAAATAACAACCTCAACAGAACAGAGCCTTATTTTATTTTGGTCAAACGGGAAATTTTCACAAAGTTCCCGAGGGAAATTTTCATAAATAGAGCTTACAAATACAATGCGGCATAGAAATATATAGGCGCTGTTATTCGCAGTCCTCTATTTACTCTCGTAGCCCATTAAAAATTTTCAATTATACTCGACAGTTAGTTACCGAAATTGAGATATATTTTCAGCGTCCAATTACCGAAATATAATATTTTTTTCAACAGATGTTTACCGAAAATGCATGTTTGGCAGTTGTTTACCGAAAGTTGAACATATTTTCGACATGTAGTTACCGAAATATAATTTTGTTTTCAACAGCAATTTACCGAAATGTTATTTATGATTTTCAACAATCATTTACTGAAATTTAGTGGGCTACGGGAGTAAATAGAAGGCTGCGAATAGCGGCGCCCAATATACATTAGGACTAGATAAGGAAAGAGATGCAATTTGGCGTCTTGAGCAAGCAGGTCAGCACATTTGATACTCTCCGCATGATTCTCTTGATCTGAGGTTGGCCTATTTTCCGGAGTAGGGACTTGCAAACAATGATCAAGTTATAAAGATGGTGGTCGTTGAATGCGTCATTCCGTGTCAAAAACAAATTTATAAAAACTTTGGAGTTAATTACTACTCTATAGAATAGTAGTCAAGACCGAGTGTCGATCTGCAGAGACAGATTAGTTAAGTTACTTAAAATTTGATTAACTTTCAGATTAATTCTTAAGGGAAAAGATTGATTGATTTGGACTGCTTTGAGTAAGCTAATTAAACTAGAGCAATTAATTAAAAGGTTTGACAATGATGGAGGAAAGGTCTAGGGTTTAGAATCCACCCCAACCGCATAATTGCGTATAGCATAAATTGGGTTGACACTCAAATCGCAAATCACTATCGCTAGGGTTTGCAATCCCTATTGATAGTGGCCAAGTAAATCTCTACAATCCGTCAACCGACATGGATTATCCCACGGCACAAACCGTCTTACTAGCGCGGTCTAGCCGCCCAATGGCACGGTCCGTCTCACAAGCATAACCCATAACCCACCTCAGTCACCCAGATTGAGAACAATGAAAACCATTATGTGAACGATATTTGAAAACCTATGAAACAAATACTCAACCGATAAAAAGAATTAAAACCATTCCGTTGATATCATGGAAAGAGTTTTGAACACATAATCCGATTCTAATAAAAACCACAATCTTTGCAAACACAAAGTTACTTGGCACGGAGCTTCATCTTCTCTTGAAGAATGGAGTTAGCCGCAGTTCTCGTCCGTGAAGTCAGTGATATGCGCAGCTTCTGCCTTAGAGTGGTTTTGGGGCATCATGCCCCCAAAATGTTTTTGGCCTTGGATTGCTCATTTAGTTTCCGGCCATTGATTTCAGAAAAGCTCAAATTCACTTAAAACCTTATCTAATAGCCCATATTAAATGGGGGCATCATGCCCCAATATCACATTGGGGCATCATAGAAAAGTTGCCATGGACAAATTAACACCCCATCACTTATGGCATGGCCACATCCCGTTGCCATATAATGTGCCGAATAAATGTTAGCCAGTCTTTGCGGCAACCTTCCGTAAGACCTTCTAACTTGCATGCTTTTGCACTCATCGGTCTCCAAGGCCTACAAACACCACAAAACGCTAAATATATCAAGTGATAATGTAAACAGACCGGCAAAGCGTAGATTAGGTGAATTAAATGGGTGCTTTTCAGCACCTATCAATCGTGTGAATTCGAGTTGAGCAGGGGGTAACATTGGTGGCATCTGTTTCAATTTTCACGGGTACAATGTTTCGTTGCTTAAGCAGTTGGAGGCCATGGCGTAGGGCTCAATTTTTTGCTGCTAAACTAGATACAACCCAAAAGTTTACATGAGAAGCTAGTTAACGAGTCAATGTCCGTTCCAATCTCGTATTAGGCCTCTAACACTAGGTTCTGAGTCGGACGTACATACTTCCATTTCCATCAACGTTGAGCTTGAAGGTTCCTACAATACTGGGGGAGGTTTCCCGGACTTTTTTGGGTGGCATTCGGGTGGGCAATCTTTACAACCGTTGGATCACTTCGCATTGAATTTATAGTCATCGGAAATATTCTCCTAATAAATCTATCCCTCTTTATCCTTACTTTTGAGGCAATGTATGAACTCTATGTAAAATAATGTTGTCTTGTATGATCAAATAGAAAAATATCTCAAAATAGTAAATGATGCTTTGTAAATATTACAATTATCTCGTAGAGCAGTCGAGTAGTATGAGCAATTTATTTATATTGACTATAATACATTCTGACGTCGGTTAGTTATTGTTAAAGATGAAAATAGTAGTGAAGATTTGACGGAACTGCCATGGATTCTTACCTATATAACCAAACATTTATGCATGACCTATGGTATCTATGATTATGATACCATATCCTAAGTACGTTTGTAACACACGACAAAATCTCATTTTCTTTAAAATAAAATAGAAAATCATATACATTAATCCACCTCAGCCATCAATAGTCATCTCCCCTCCCTATTGATTTTCCGCTTAACAAATAAAAAAGGCTTTCAAACTTCTCCTCCCGTTTATGCTTTCTCTCTTAATAGATCTTCTACAATTAATGTGAAATTGTAAATAGATGAAATATACCATTAACATAATTTATTACTCCCTCCGTCCCAAAAGGGATGACAATTTTTGAAACTCGTGTCATTTTTCATCGCTTATATCTTTCAATCTATAATATTTTTCATGAGTTTGAAAACTTTGTATAATAGAACTAATCAAGAACTATCAAACAAGATCCATATTGCATATATTTTGAGATCCATATTGAAAGATATAAGTAATTGAAATTGACACAAATATCAAAAATTGACATCCAATTTGGGACGAAAGGAGTAATGTTTTTGTGCATAACAAGAATACTGCGCTTGTATGCAATTATTGCGGAGTTGGGACACTAACCAAAGGTGCAGCTACATATAGTTAAGTGGATTTATTTAAGCACACTGACTTCTACATTAATTCATTTATCTAATCAAAATTTTACTATATTTTATAAACTGGACCCCATAAAACCACTCCACTAAATTTTTTAATTTGTTCTCCTTTTTAGCACTAGAATTTGGCTAACCATTAGTCAAACAGCATATGAATAATACTCCCTAAATGCTAAAGAAGTTAGAATCTTCAATAGCAATCTCATGTGCAAGTAGTAACAAATATTCTGTTCAATCATTTTAAAATTACAAAACACTTTGAACAAAATAAATGCAAAACACACTAATGTGAATGCTTGTGTGAATGTGTTTTACTTTTGTTTTTGAATTTTCCTGTTCAGCAGCGAGTTTAGGTGGTGTTTCACTTTTGAAAAAAATTACTTTTTGAAAAAAGAAGGTAATTTCAAACTCAAATATAATGGAAATGTAAAAAAATTTAAATTTTTTTTACACCATTTAAAAGATCTTAATGAGATCTATCAAACAAAATTCATATTAGTAGGAAAATTATTTACATAAACACATAATTTTTGAACTTAAAATTATTATTATTTTTCAAAAAATTACTTTTTGGAAAAAGTGTGCAACACCCCCTTGCTCTTTTATTCATACCATTCGAAATTTAGTAGTGTATGAAATGATGACGTTTTGAAAGGTAATAGAAACGCAATAACAATGTTTCCAAAAAAACTTGAGATTTTCAAAGAAAAATGATTTTGACACTTTAATTTTTAATTTTTTATAATAATGCTCTAAAATTTATTTTTTAATATATTTTATTGTGTATAATTTTTACACTAAAATATAAAATATAAAATATTATTATAATAAAGTAGAGTGTCAAAATCATTTTCTATCTAAGCGACCATTTGTTTGAGTAATGAATGCATTTCCCTTGACAGCACCGTTTTCACACGTGTCAAATAACCATTGGCACCGCCTACGTAAAAAACACAAAAACTAACCATTTGGCAGCCAAACAACGCCACGTCCGAAACCTCTTCGTAACGCCAATCTCTCTCCTGCCTGCGACCTCCTCCCTATTTGATCTGTCTCTCTCTCTCTCTCTCTCTCTCTCTCTCTCATCAGATCGAAAACTCTGAAACACATTTCCGAACGATCAGGTTTCCACAAAACCAGACTCTCCGGGGGTCCGCCTACTCCGGTATCGAAAGGTTATTCTTGCTTCTGGTCTCTCTTCTTCTTCAATTCGACTCCTTTGTTTTGCTTAATTTGAAGAAGGAGAGAAAGGAAAATAATGTATTGAGAGCAATAGATTTGTCGTTAATTTTTTTCCCCTAAATGTGTTCAATTACTCTTTGCTGATTTTATAGGGCTTGAAAGATCACACGGATCTGTGATCTGCTTTATACATGCATGCAGAATTGTTGACGGTGATTTTGATTTTTGGTGATTGATTAGGTCATGCGCGTTTTTAGTTTGGTGTGATGTGATGGAATCGTGATTATTTGATTTGACAAACCTGTTAGGAACATAGCATTGAGTAATCTGGAACAGATCCAACCAACCGCAACCTTAGGTCGCGTGGCCGCACAGTAAACAAATGCGAGAAAGTAAACAAACATTTCACATGATTACGTGCTTCACCCAATTTAGGCTGCGTCCATGGTAGCTGGTGTATAGGTTTTTTTTTTTTGACAGATTATGTTTTAAAAATTTTATGCGACCCAATGGTCGAAAATGCACTGGTCCAGAGGTACAAAGAATTTCGGTATAGATGATTTGATTCCCTCTAATTGGGTAAAGGTCCATACTAGAACAGAGGCATTCACTGGTGTATAGGTAGATTAAGTTTTTGGAAATGCAAAACGTGCCCTTGTAAAAATTTGTCTTCAGGACACAAGTTACGCAATGCCCTGACGAAATGCACGTTTGGGGCAAGGGGCACTGCTACGGGACCTATCAGGCTCCAAACTACTTAACTAATACGATAATGGATGGCTTCTTTTGTTTTTGACGTAGCGGAAAATACAGAGGCTAGATATCATTCTAGAAGATGAGATGATTACTTGAATCAATGAGTAACCCTTGAAATCCACAAGGAAAAGAGATAGAGGCTCTTGAATTAATATTGATTCAAAAGTTGATTTGCCCTTAGGCTTACAATCTTATTTATTCTAGCTAAAGGATAAGGATAGACCCAACTTTTGACCTTCCCAACACTACTCGTGGACTTTCCTACAAAGACCTTTAGACTCTCAATACAAAGAACTTAAATTAAATGGTGTAGTTTTTTCTCCTGTCTAAATCTCTCTCCTTCTCTAGCACTAGACTGAGTTCCCGTCAGCAACCAGGAGAGAAAATGAGTCATGTAACTGACTGTTTTTGATAGACTACATAAGTACACTTCTCACGAATCCTTCCATCCCCACGAAGAGACTCCAAAAGTAACCAGCGCTCAATCAAAAGAAATAGAAATCAACTATTTGCTTAACTTGCCATTCAGTTTTTTGTTTTCGATGTGATGTTGATTATTGTTACCACTTGGTTTCGCGGATACAATTATACATGTCATACAGTTGAGTTGTCTGAACTTTATTTGTAAAATACTGGTTTGTTACCCTCTAATATAATAGAAGATATCAACATAATTTGTATTTTTCCCTTATAATGCTTTTATAAAGATGTTGGAAGAATTTAGCACAAAATTAATGTATTCAATTTCCCCGCTATAATTGATGCAATTTTGATAGTATGCACTTGATTGTTGATTCCAACGCTCGCATGAATCCATGATGCAGGATTGGATACTTTAGTTTGTGCAAAACAACATGGGAGGTGGGTTTAGGGTGCTTCATCTAGTCCGACCATTCCTTTCCTTTTTGCCTGAAGTTCAGAGTGCTGACAGGAAGGTTCCATTCAGAGAGAAGGTTATATACACTGTGATCTCTCTCTTCATTTTTCTGGTATGCAGTCAACTCCCTCTGTATGGCATACACTCTACCACAGGTGCAGATCCATTTTATTGGATGCGTGTTATTCTTGCCTCGAATCGTGGGACTGTCATGGAGCTTGGTATCACTCCCATTGTGACATCTGGACTAGTTATGCAACTCTTGGCTGGATCCAAGATCATTGAAGTGGACAATAATGTACGGGAGGATCGTGCCCTCTTGTAAGTATTTGATGAGTCTCAACTCTTTAAGCTATATGGTCTGATAAAACGAATACCTTATGTAAGTGATCCACATGTGCTGCATAGTCTCTGCCTGGTTTGGTCCTTTCTGCTGTCTTTGCTCCAAACCTTGGTATCTATGAGCCGTGGCGCCGTGCAACACAATTTACGCAACCCTTACGAAATTAGGTGGAAGAACCAATTCTTGGCTTTCCAATGCGTCATAATAGTTTAGCCTTTTTGTATTGCACTGTGCATGCAGACACATATGCTCATGCTTTGATTTTGCTTGAAAAGTGTCATGGTTCTTTTATGTAGTGAGATGGTTTCTCCCCTTCTTTAACTGCAAAATATGTCTGCAGCTTGTATCGTTACTTTTATTCATGACGACTCATTTCATCTTTCAGAAATGGTGCACAGAAGTTACTGGGCATTTTGATTGCCGTTGGTGAGGCAGTTGCATATGTTCTCTCTGGGATGTATGGAAGTGTTAACCAACTTGGAGTTGGAAATGCCATTCTTATTATCCTCCAACTCTGCTTTGCTGGTATTATTGTGATATGTTTGGATGAACTTCTTCAAAAAGGTTATGGTCTGGGCTCGGGAATATCCCTTTTCATAGCAACCAACATCTGGTGAGCTACTATACTTTCTTGGGTTTTAATAGATTTACAGCTTAAAATATTTGCTACCTAAGACTTTTTTGATTTTCTCTGTAGTGAGAGCATTATATGGAAAGCATTTAGTCCCACCACAATTAATAGTGGACGTGGAGCTGAATTTGAAGGTGCCATTATTGCTTTGTTCCACCTGCTAATTACTCGGACTGACAAGGTTCGTGCACTCCGAGAGGCATTTTACCGGCAGAACCTTCCGAACGTTACAAATTTGCTCGCTACTGTGTTGATCTTCCTTGTTGTTATCTACTTCCAAGGGTTCCGTGTGGTCTTGCCTGTGAGATCAAAGAATGCCCGTGGACAGCAAGGTTCATATCCGATAAAACTGTTCTACACCTCCAATATGCCCATCATTCTGCAGTCTGCCCTTGTCTCCAATCTTTACTTCATTTCCCAGGTACTACTATGGTTTTGGAGTCATTCTATGGTTTGCTGTTATAGTAAGATATTCTAACACGAGGTCAAAGATTCAAACAAATCCTTAGCCCCCCCCCAACCCCCCCCCCCAAAAAAAAAAAAACGATTCAAACAAACCCTTCAAAGCAACTTTACCAACAATTTTATTAAGTTGTAGCCACTGTTTGTCATAGATACGGTACAGTTTTGTATTTCAAAGAGGTAGATACTGATGCCCTTTATATTTCGGTCTCTATGCAGTTGCTTTACAGGAGGTTCAGTGGAAATTTCATTGTCAACTTGCTGGGTAAGTGGCAGGAATCTGAATATTCTGGCCAATCTATCCCTGTTGGCGGTCTTGTGTATTATATAACTGCTCCATCAAGGTATAGATGATCTCTCTCTCTCTCTCTCTCTCACACACACACACACACACACACACAAACACACACACACACACACACTCACCAACACACCCACCCACCCACCCACACAATACTCACACAGCCTGCATTCCTTAAAGTAGTTTTAGTTCCTCTTCCCCACCATAAAACTAATGTTAATTGCTGATTTGCAGCTTGGCCGACATGGCAGCCAATCCTTTCCATGCGCTATTTTACATCGTGTTCATGTTGTCAGCCTGTGCTCTGTTCTCAAAAACTTGGATTGAAGTATCTGGTTCCTCTGCTAGAGACGTGGCTAAGCAGCTCAAGGTATAGGCCTTAATGTGACTTCTGTTATCCTATTTATCTGATCAGAGTGCGTTGATTTTCTTCACAGTTATTCACCCTGCTGGTTTTGGGTTTTCCCTATTGATTCTCAGGAACAACAAATGGTGATGCCTGGCCACCGAGAATCAAATCTACAAAAGGAACTGAACCGCTACATTCCCACTGCAGCAGCATTTGGGGGCGTGTGTATCGGTGCACTCACAGTTTTGGCCGATTTTATGGGAGCAATTGGTTCAGGGACTGGGATTCTGCTAGCAGTCACAATCATATATCAGTACTTTGAAACGTTCGAAAAGGAGAAAGCCAGTGAGCTTGGTTTCTTTGGCTTCTAAGCTTTTATAGATTTTTGAACAATGGTTGGCTACTGCGACAGGCTGCCGGCAGTTTTGGTGAGCTGAGAGATGCAAGTAGATTTTCAATTCGACAATACCGTTTTCAAACTTGAGCTTGTAGGTTAGTCTGTAGTCTGTCTCTAACCTTTTTTGAGAAAATATCGGCAGCTCTCTCACTAATCTTGTCTATGGTAGAGGTTGACACCACCCCTGAGAGAGAAGTGCTTTACCTAGAGCAATGCTTGTCAAAAAAAATTTGCTTCTGTCCCTCGAGTTATCAATTGGATTTTATAAATTCCAAGAGTTCCTAGAGTTCAGTATTGAGGTCTGCATGATGATTCCAATTATCTCCTTTGACTCCTTTGCTTGTATTACGGATTTGCAGAGCGAAAAAAACCATTAAAGAACGAAGAAATTTTTATCAGTTTTGGGATTGTGCCATGATTCCATTTCAGCAACCTGAACAATTTCTTTCTGTAGACAAATGGATAGAGGTTTGGTGCGGCATAAATTGAGTCGAAACTGGAAACTTAATTAGAGGAGGATGAATGTGTAAAATGAAAACTTCAAGCACCAACGTGAAAATGTGATGAAAGATAAGGGGCAAAGTTTTCTGGAGTTTCTATCCACGTTACGTCACATGTAAGTGAAGCTCTTATCTTGAATGGAGAAAGATGATTTGTCCTTTTGAGGCAAGGGAAATTGATTTTACCATTTCAAAAATTGATGAAATTGATGGAGGGGTTTTAAAACGACGTCGTTTTATGTATCAATATAATTCAGTTTTAAAACTCCTCCATCAATTTTTAAAGTGTCAAAATCACAATCCTTAAGGTAATTAGAAAAAGAAATTCTCTAATTAGTTGGATTAGTTTAATTGGTCAGTCTTTTACATATTGGTAGGGGAAAGGGCAGGGGTCATGACAAAGGTCAATTACTATTTCTTTTGCTGAATAAGGATTATTTATTTTGTTATTTTGTTCTATTAATGTGCTATCAGTTAGATTTAATCTAATTTTAAGTTTATGTCTTATTTGAAATAATAAAAATATTGATAATTTTTTATGGCTTGTAATAAAAATAAGATTCTCCAATCAAATGCTTCTGAATATTAGTAGTATCAGTTTGACTATGTGCTCAGATATGTGTGCACATTGGGTTTCACACAAATAATTTGAGCCATTTATTAAATTTAAAATATTTTTTCAAGTGTCTTTCATTATAAGTTAATTGGATAACCGTAAGAGTTTGATCCAATCTCCTAACTTTGTTTTCAAATTTCTTTACAGGTCAGCTCAGTGACTGCAAGAGTTTGACCAAATCTTTTAATTTTTTATTCAAATTTTATTTACAAGATCACTTAGTGCCAATTTGGCTTTAAAAGTCAAATAGTGATTTATTTTTATTCAAAAAAATTTAGCATTTGTTAGTTTTGCGTCAAACTTTTGTAACTTATTGATTCATATGGACGAGAGAATTGGAAAAGTAAAATTTTTGATCGAAACTCATAATTTTTTAAAAAGACACAAATAAGTAAAATAAGTTGACTTATTTTTGTTTTTCTTTAAAAAATTATGAGTTTCGATCAATTTTTTTTATTTTTTCGACTCCCCTCGTCGAGATAAATCAATAAATCACAAAAATTTGGCGCAAAATAAACAAATCCAAAAAAAAAATTACTTAATTTTTCAATTCAAATCTACTTTTAAAAAAATATTTTAAATTTAATAAACAATTCAAATCGTTTTTATGAGACCTGTACCCACAAAGTGTGCATATGAAATCTGTACCCACAGACTTCCGTATCAATAGTATTCTGTGGTGTGGGTAGCTCTGCGCAATTGGAACAGGAGCACTGAATAATTTTTCACTAAACAGGGACAGTGTAATTTTTTCTTCATCCGTTCCGTTTTTGTTGACCGGCCCTGGATTTGTCAATTCACATCACATCAGGCCCTTCTGTAAATGGACTAAATTAGCCCTGCTGACATTGACGTGCACATTAGCAAGTCCAGCGAACAAACACCTCAAATCTTCACTCTCCCTCCCTTCAAATGCTCTCACAGATTTTAAGTGCTCTAGCAGAGATAACAAATACTCCATCCTTTCTAATTTCCTTGTTATTTTTAGAGTTTGTGCCTCTTTTCAATTAATTATATTTTGTAATTTATAATATTTTAGGTGATTTCAAAAACATTGAATTATAGAATAAATCGAGATCTATCAAATAAGATCCAGATTAGATATAAAATTCATTACCACTTTAAAGATATCAATAGCTTTTTAATCCAGTTAGAATAGAACTGAGACAAGTAAATTGGGACGGAAGGAGTACCAAACTAATTAACCTGACCATCAAATCTTCATAATCTCTTCTTTTTTTTTTGGGTTTTATCTTGAATATTTTTAAAAATATTTAGGTAATATTAATTTTTTTTTTCGATCCCTCTTATTAAGGCAAATCAATAATCTACAAAAATTTATTACAAAATATACAAACGAAAAAAAATTGAATAAGAATGAAAAAAAAAAACCCCCAAAAAGTCAAAAAAACCCTGTGGAGGAACAAGGGCTTAGTCCGTAATAACGACACAAGTTGAGCGTCATAACAAAACGAAAAATGGACTATGCCCCTTTTGTCATCCCGATGTATGGTGTTCATTTATGGTTCCAGTGTGGACCGTTCCCCAATTTAGAGCTGGTTGTTTTCGTCTTTTTCCTCCTCCAGTCCCCCCTTCCATTTCCAACTTCTCTCTCTCTCTCTCTCTCTCTCTCTCTCTCTCTCTCAACGCTTCCCTTTTTCTCTCCTGAAAGCTAGTCCTGTCAATTTCCCTCCCATAAACAGCTCATGCCCTCTCAACCAAACACTGACAGCCCTAGTTTCCGCTCAACGAACCGTCATTGAAGAGTTCGATCGAGTGCTCTCAGCTCAGGTCAGAAGACGACGAATGTTTCAATGCCGGCGAGTTTCTAAGGTAGGTGAGTCAAGGTTTTTGTCAAAATGCATTTTTGCTAACTCTATGAAGCCCGGATTTTTTCCCATTAATTGAAAAGTCAGATTCCGTTGTTGGATTATTTTCTTTCCGAAAGTACGAAAAGCAAAAAAAAAAAGTCCTTTATTAATAGTACTATATATATTTTTGAATACCCAAATAATAGTACTGTTCGATTTTCTAATGTCTGACGGTGTTAGGGTTCTTTTAAAGCTCTGGTCTGTGGTTTGCTCTCTCCATTTTGCAGGTTTCTCTCACTCGGTTTTCGGCGTAGAAATAGCTCTCTCGTTGCGAGGTAATCTTCTTGACCAGTTTGTGATAGTAGTTTCAAAGAGTTTTTTTTTGGTTTTGTTTTGTTTGCCTTTTGGAATCGTTCAAATAATCAAAATGTAGACTAGTTGTAAAAGTTTTTGGCGGAAGATCGAAATTTTCAGCCTTTTTGTACAATTTTATTGATTTTTTTTTTTTAAAGTTTTGTCTAGATTGTTCTATTATTTTACTCGATATGTTTTTACTTGAAGTTGAAAGAGTTCACTGTACATTCTTTATACAGAAAGTCTTTTAACACAGATTTTATGCACCGCAGTTGGGCCCATCCTAGTCTCACAATAAACGATCCGAACGATCCGAGCCGTCCATTACATTTAAAACTTTTTTTTTGAGTCGCCCCACGACAAATCAGCTCAATCAAATCAAATAACCGTAAGTGTTTGGAACAGCGTTCCTACCCGTTGAATTGGATCCAACTGCTGCGAACGCTTGGGGCCCGCGCGATATTCGTAGTTTAATGTTTCCGTCCACTTGATGACAAATCCCGCCGTGTAAAAATGGCCACATGGGGTTACCCAGAAAACCCAAACATGCAATTGAGACCACGGGTATATAATTGTGTTTTTGGACCATCAACTTATCGGTATGAGTGGAATGGACCCAAGGGAATCCAATGGTACTTTTGAATACTTCTAAAAAGACCGCGCAGTAAAAATTTGTCCGTTATCATCGATTTACAGGTCTACGCTTGCTTTTTTCTGGCTGAGCTACGTACATGTTTCGTCCCCTCCAGTTTGGTGGCAGGGCGAAGTGAAATAATTTCGCAGAACGTATCCCGTGAGGCCGTGACCCGTGTAGAAAAGACTCCGTCTATGAGCCAGATATTAGTTTAATTGGACATGGATATGAACAAAATCGTATCAACGGACCAAAAAGTAGACTGGACAAATATTTTTTTAAGTCTTGAACCGCATTTACTATTTCTTCAGATGTGATTTCTTTATGTGGCTATGATGTCCGAATGAGGTGGTTTTCGGAGTGGATAAACTTTTGTCACTGGGCATTGGACATGGATGGTTTGAATGATTTTTATGGGTTTCGAATGGATCCGCAACAGTCCAAAATTGGACCAAATTGAAGGAGATTTAACTGGATTAGAGCTCAGTCCCAAGTTTCTCATCCCTCCGGCACAAAATGGTGTTATTTAACATCCCTTTAATAGTACTTCTTACTCGGCCTACAACAAAATTGTTCTTCTCCTAGATATCCAGACAAGAATGGATGGATGTGGTACAATGGCTTGATCTAGCCCACAGCTTCTTTTTGTAGATGGGAACTCTCTTCTCTAAGTTCTATTTAGGCTCCAAGTTATTTTTGGGTGGGATGATCTAGTTTAAGTGTGACTTCGTTGTAGTGCCCATCGCTCAATAGTCTATCAACTAGAAGTTAGCTCTTAAGTGATTTATGAGGTGTTTGCCATCTTTTGGTTTCGTTCGTGTCTTCGCAATTTCTATCTTGCTCTCGGTGATTTATGAGGTGTTTGTCGCATGACATGCAGCTTGTTTGGGTTGATTGTCGCGACTTAAGTAGTGTGACATTATGATCTTTGGCGGGGGAATTATGCTAGTTTATTTAGCATAGTTCCCGCTTTTTTGATTTATGGCGAAAAAACATCATAAAAGAAAAAAAAGAGAGAGTAAAGGTTGATTTTTGAGAAGCTATGATTCGATTTGTTTTTTACTAACTTTTACTATTTATAGTAATTTTTTCCCTGTAAAATCCGGTCATGGAAACAGCCAAATCGAAGCTGATTATTTTAGATTTTAAAGTCATTCTCAGAATCAAACCCAATCAATTAACATACGTGGGGGTAGATTTTTCTGAAATTGGGTGAAGGGTGCATATAATAATAGTACACACTAGTGCAGCCTTGTCTTCTTGCAAACCAACGCATCTCTATTTACTACAGTATTGTTTTTTGATTATGAACTTTATACGCGTCTAATCTTTTGAGTGTATCCTTGAATCTTTGATCAATAAGTCTTTCACTCTGTTCATGATCTTCTTCTTCTGCTCATCCCTTGCTTTTCTTTTAAAATCCCCTTTTTTAGGCACTTCCAAAGGCCAGCAAATTGGGAACCCACAAAGCCAAAAACAAAAGGAAGTTCTGTTTGCCTTTCATGGCCTCGATAAGAGTTAAAGCAATCTGCTTTTTTCCTTTTGTAGGAACACGCTCATCATTGTCTTAGTCACCACTCATCACCACATTAATCCCTTTATTCTTGAACTTATTGATATCTGCTATAACTTGAGCTATTTCTGATCAATCTCCCCCTCTTAACATATCATCATTTTTGAATCTTTTGCTTTCAGATGGAAACAGTTGATCGGACTACTAAGAGCCGTTTGGCGCGGACTTTTGCCAAGGTTTTGCACATTCGACAAGCAACCGGTGTTGCTCCGGCCGATGAAATTCACAGGAAGACTACGTTTCGAGAAAAGTTCAAACATGATGTCTTTGATGCCGATGATGTTGATGACAAGCTCCGGCACAAAATTGCCAAAGAAGCTTTTCTGTCGAAGCTGTTTGCTACCATTTCAACAGTTAAAGCAGCATATTCCCAGTTGCAGTTTGCTCAATCTCCTTACGATGCTGATGGGATTCAAGCTGCTGATCAGATAGTGATATCAGAGCTGAAGAATTTGTCCGAGTTAAAGCAATGCTATTTGAAGAAACAGTTTGATGAGTTGTCTCCTGAGAAAACACAGCTGTTGGCTGAAATCCAGGAGCAAAAGAGTCTTATCAAGACATATGAAGTTTTTGGGAAAAAGCTGGATTCTGAGCTTAAGCTCAAGAATTCTGAAATTACATTTCTGAAAGAGAAATTGGAGGAAGCCAACAGGGAGAACAAGGGAATTGAGAACAGATTGAACTCAAGTGGGTTGTTGTCTGTTGGTGATAATCTTCACCTCTCAGGCTTGAGTCCCAACCATTTCATTTCATTTCTTCGACAAACCACGAAATCCATCCAGAATTTCATTCGGTTGATGGTCAATGAGATGGAATTAGCCGGGTGGGATTTAGATGCCGCTGTTGGAGCAATTGAACCGGGTGTTTGTTTCTCGAATCCAGACCACATTTGTTTTGCATTCGAGTCCTTTGTTTGCCGCGAAATGTTTGATGGTTTCAATAACCCGAACTTCTCTCTTTGGAACGAGTCTTTGCCGGAGCAGCCAAAGAGCCATCGATTTTTCTTTGAAAGATTCAAGCAAGTGAAATCCATGAAAACTAGGGAAATCCTTGTTCAGAACCCAAAATCAGCATTTTCAAGGTTTTGCTCTACCAAGTACCTGAAACTCGTTCATCCCAAAATGGAAACGTCTCTGTTTGGCAACCTGAATCAGCGAAAATTAGTGAAATCAGGTGACAACCCCGAGACTACTTTCTTTGCCACGTTTTCTGAAATGGCAAAACGGGTTTGGCTCCTGCATTGTTTGGCATTTTCATTTGAGCCTGAAGCGTCGATCTTTCAAGCCGGGAAGGGGTCTCGATTTTCGGAAGTTTACATGGAAAGTGCGTGCGAAGAAGCTTTCTTTTCTCCTGAGGGCTCTACAGAAACTGACCCGCCGGTGGCATTCACGGTGGTTCCAGGGTTCAAGATTGGTAAAACTGTGATACAGTGTCAGGTGTACCTCTCTTCCTCTTAGTCATTAAAGCTACTTAAGATCCAGAAATTATTCACTGGTCTGAACCGATGGTCCCGCGCTTCTCCACAGCCACACAATAGGTGGATAGGTCCAGCAGCATTGTGTGGCACCGAGGAGCCAAGTACCATTGGCCGCGCGCACCGGTTAATTTTACCGGATGATCGGCCATCACCCGGGTAGGAATCGTTGCCGAAAGGCTCGCAACAATCATGGGTTGAACTGGACTCCACTGTCTCTGTAGTTTTTAGGTAATTATTATGGAATAGAAAGATGGGTTGCCTGAGTCTGTCATGTGGTTTCCACATTTTCGCCTGGGCTTTTTGGTCTCTGTTTTGTGGCTATTTTTTTCAAGAAAGAAAGCTTGTGGACTGTTTGTTGGGAGCAATCTCTGAAATTTTGTTGATAATATCAGGGAAGTGACGGTTCAGATGTATTATATTTATCTATTTCATATCATATATGTAAAAATGTCTCTATTTGCTAGTGGATGAATGAATACGGTATAAAGTACTTGCACATTCATTTTTATGACCAAACAGTACAAAGAACCCGAAGGTCCGAACAACAAGTGAAACGAACCACAAAATTAAAAAAACTCGTCAAAATTAACAGCCGCAATGTTAGAGACCACCGATTTGCTCGTGGATGTGGTGGGAGGAAGTAAGAGAAATCAAATCGGCTGGTGGAGCCTACCTGCCTCTTCGTCCCACCGCATTATCCGTTAGGAGTATTAATTTTGACTGTTGCGCCTTTTGTACTATATGATTTGGTGGCCCCTCACTAAATCTGCCAACTGATTCGTGATCGTAGTTGTATGGATATTCATCCATTTTTAATTAATGGACATTGGAAGATCAGGAATTGGTGAAAGCTACAAATAATATAGACAAACTTGATAGGAGTGTTTAGAGTTTTTCAATAACCACATCGAAACCGTTGGATCATCTTTAA
Source organism: Rhododendron vialii (assembly GCF_030253575.1). Lineage (NCBI taxonomy): Eukaryota > Viridiplantae > Streptophyta > Magnoliopsida > Ericales > Ericaceae > Rhododendron > Rhododendron vialii. The sequence continues at coordinate 37,375,385 of NC_080562.1, forward strand.
ACATGAATTCGAATCGAAATCTCTGTTGATTTCCTCGGTAGTGTATGATAGGGACCGAATCAGGATCTTGAATTCAGAAGAGGCCCAGAAATCACTTGGAATCCGATCTTCGATAGCAAAGCTACGAAGAAAAGCGTTGGAGGGATGTCTCAGTAAATCAGCAAACGGCTTTGTTTGTCACGGACAGAGAGAACCTAGCCAAGTGAATACGAGACAAAAGTGAAGGAAATGGGCCATCAAAAAAGCCCAAGTGTGATCAGAGAAGAGGAGACTAAGGGTATCCACGATGCTATAATTAAAAATTGATAACTAAAAGTTATCACATCAGCTTTTGATTATTTATTTAAGAGATCGCTAAGGTTAGTAATGTAGATGTCTATATAATCAAAATTGGATAATTAAAATTTGTCACATCATCTTTTTAAACTATAAAAAATTAAAATTTTTGAACAGTAGAAAATAGTTTTTCTAAAAATAATTTTGAAATTAATAAAAATTATTTACTAGAAATAGAAAATATTTTTTGAAACTTTTTTTTAGAATTTTTTTTAAAAAAACTGTTTTTAAAAAAAAAATTGTAAAATATTTTTTTTTTCAAAAATATTGTTTGAAAAGAAAGAGAGAGAGAGGAAACGGGAAGAGGAATAGAACATTTTTGTATAATGATTGGTGTATTTGATTGAGAATATGTATGGTCTATTAAATTTTGTTATTGTCAAAAGATTGCTGATTTTGGTTATTCAAAGCTCAAAATTTGATTATTTATAAGGAGGTTGTTAAGTTTAATTATAGTATTGTGAGTCATATTTTGCACCAACATTGTTAACTTTAAAAACTTTTTACTTTTGATTATAGCATTGTGGATATTTAATGCTTAAATTTTCTCTTTCTTTGTTTGGTTGGAGAGAAAATATGAGAGAAAACGACGAAATTAATTAATTATTAAGGCCCAATTCCAAAAACATTCTTAAAAAATAAGCAGTTTATTTCACATTTTCAAACTCAAAAATAAAATAAATGAAAAATAATTTTTCAATTTTTTTTTGCATCATATAAAAGATCTCATCGAGATCTTCCAAACAAGATCCATATTACATTTTTTAGATTTCAATAAGCTCATAATTTTTTAGCTTGAAATTGCCTTCTTAAAAAATAAGGACTTTTTTTTGGTTCCGGAAGGGAGCCTAAGTACAGTGACAATTCTCTCATTTCCTGCAAGTTCCAAATAGAGCATTATGTCTTCAACATTCTTTTTTTTTTTTTTATAAGCAAAGAAAATTTATAAATCTTTGAAAAGGATTATAAATATTTAACTGTATATCGGCGAAAATGCCACCTGAGAACCAAATTCGAAGGAAGGTAAGAAATCAACCAAAAAACTAAAGCGAGAATCCACACCAAAAAATAACCTCTCAACACCTGGAACGAACATATTAAAATGCAAACACTGAAAGACAACTTGGGAAACACAAATTGCTTTCCGTCCCAATTTACTTATCTCAGTTCTATTCTAAGAGCATCCACAGTGATATAATCAAAACAAAAAAAGTTTATAAGATTAGCAACATTTGTTCAAAAAGAGCTCACATTGGAATAACCAAAGTTAGAAACATCTTAGCAACTCATTAAATTTTGGTCATTGGATAATCAAAACTACCAACTTTTTGCCAATAATCAAATCTAATTGTCTTCACATTTCCTCAATCAAGTATATCATCATTACACAAAAACCTTTTTTCTTCTATTTTCAACATGCTTATAACAAAAATACTTTTAAAAACAGTTTTTATTTTTTTTGCAAATACAGTTTTTTTTATTAAAACTGTTTTTCCCAAAAAAAATTTTATACAGTTTTATTTCAAAACTTTTTTTCAAAAACTATTCTTCTGGAAAAAAAAAACTTTTTCTATTCAAAAACAGTTTTTTTTTTTTTTTTTTTACTTTTTTCCCAAAAATTGTTTTTTTTAATCAAAGTTTACAAAAAAATATTTTCTCTTTTTCTAATAACCTATTTTTATTAGTTTCAAAATTATTTTTA